>NC_046971.1:6400733-6503233 GCF_009769545.1 Cyclopterus lumpus | reverse complement strand
TATTTATTTGATGTCATCTGTCGACTAATCGTTTCGACACCAATCATCGAGCCGTAACGTTGCATTGTTCCTCACCTTAAAGACACAAACGGAAACAAAGCCAGTTTCACTCCTTGAGTGGGCGGTGTGTGTGTGTGCGTGTGTGTGTGTTTGTGTGTGTGTGACGGGAGGAATGTTTTCTGAGCCAGTTAAAGACACACACACACACTTCACATATTCTACAACAACCGTTTGTAGCGTAAAACTCTCTTAACGGAGAGAAGTCACCCCGTTAAATCCTGTAGCAAATGGATAATTGATCATATTAAACTAATCAAGTTAAAATACCAAACAGTCGCTGGTTGCAGCTTCTCAAATGTGAAGATTTGTTTGATATCTATTTCTTGTCTTTTTGTTTTGGACTTTTGGTCTGACATGAGCAATTTTGTGATATTTCATAGTCTCATTTTGTAATCTTAAAAAGCAGAAACTCATTATAAAATGGAAATTAAATGCATCTTCTTTTAGATTTAGATTATTTTTTTTTTTCCGTCTCCGAGGGCTAGCGTGAAGACGAGCCGTATTTTTGGACAGCTTGACCTAAGAAAGGACACGCGGTGTCACTTTCTGTGAGCATCAAGTGATATTAAATGGTAGCGAGCGTCATGGTAGACTCAATGATGCTGTGACCCCGAAGCAGGCAGCTCCGGCTGGTCCCACACAAGTGTGTTTGTGTTTGTGTCTCCTCGGGCGTACCTCTCACTGTTCTATCACAATCTAGCAGCTCTCGGTACTGCCTCTTGAGTTGAGCGTGTGTGTGTGTGTGTGCAGACTGGTGGATGATTAAGGTTTTCATAAAGATCACCCGTAAACAATTCAAGGTGTTTGTGCACGTGACAGGCAGCGGCGGGGAACATCATCAACATGTTGTGGCAGCTGATGGAAAACGGTTTGGAGGAGCTGAAACTTTTACAGACGGTCCTGGTCCTGCTAACGACAAACACGGTCGTACACGATGAAGTACTTTCCAAGGTACTTACTCCCTTCTACTATCTATATGTGGACCCTGCAGGTATCCAGGGTTATTTCTCAGTGGGTCTCCGTCTATTTATTTGTTAAACTGGTTATACTGTATGTTCCATCACACCTATAAATGCATATATTTGCGATATCCTTGCTCCAGTTTGTGCAGCAAATTTGTACGAACTAATTCTGTTCACCCTATTTTCTATGAATGTCACAACTCTTTAAGTCTTTACCTGTAATGGCGCAACATGATTTCGATTTTTTTTCTTTTCCCTCTTCTGAAGATGGACCACACATGCAGCAGAAGTTAATTTAGGTATCCGCTGCATAATAAGTTTACGTTTGTTTTAACCCCGCCCAGGCCATTGTGCTGTGTTTCCGACTTCACTTCACCAAGGACAACATAACCAACAACACGGCGGCCGCCACCGTCAGACAGGTCGTCACTGTGGTCTTCGAGAGGATGGTGGCGGAGGACGAGCGGTTCAAAGGTCAGAGGGCGCTGGTTCCTGTTTGAGGAAAATGGAGAGTTTAAGTAGGGACTCTGGTGGGATGCACAATGCGCACAGATTTACAGCAAATTGAAGCAGTTTGTGAAACATGGTGCGCTGTTGTAGAGAGTACAGAGCTTTATATACATGATTCATTGGAAGTCCTTGATTTATAAATCTGTAACATCCCTACTCTAAAGTGCTGAACAATATCTAAAATAAATGTGTTGCACCCACCCAGGCATTGTGGAACAGCCTCCTCCTGTCCAGGGAAACACCAACAGGCGTTCTGTCAGTACGCTGAGGCCCAGTGCTAAAGATGCATACATGCTGTTCCAGGTATGTCCACCAGGGGGCGGCAGCCTTCTTCTCAGGGTGCAAGTAACCTTCGGACCAAGTTGCTTTTGAAATCATCGCATCACCATTTATTGTTTATTATAAATGGTCCGCACAGCTTGGAAATACTGATATTTCACAAGCTGGCGTTTTAAAGTTGAGAATATAAATTGCTTTCATCTCTGCGATGACGGGAAATTTGCAAGGAAGAATTGACGAGGTCCCTTTGTCTCGAAGTTATTCCTCACCCAGGCGTCACCTTTTTTGTGTGACTGTTTCTCATGATCACGTAGCAACGCTCCATTGTTTTTGAATTGCTGTTGTGGGCCTTCTCTGCAGGACTTGTGCCAGCTCGTGAATGCCGACGCCCCCTACTGGCTGGTGGGGATGACAGAGATGACCCGGACGTTTGGCCTGGAGCTGCTGGAGTCTGTTCTTAATGACTTTCCGGGCGTGTTCCTTCAGGTACATGCAGCCTCACATTGTGATGGACGGCACGGATGTATAACCGTGTTCTCACTGCCGTGGAACAAATGCTCTTTTAACAGCAGCGTGTGTCTTTGTGACACTACGCTTGATCTGAGCCCCTTTTCATCCCGTTTCACACGCAGCACCAAGAGTTCAGCTTCCTGCTGAAGGAACGGGTTTGTCCCCTCGTCATCAAGCTCTTCTCCCCCAACATCAAGTTCCGCCAGGGCTGCAACAGCGCCGCCTCACCGGCGCCCGTGGAGAAACCGTACTTCCCCATCTGCATGAGGCTGCTGCGCGTGGTCTCGGTCCTCATCAAGCACTTCTACACCTTGCTGGTAAGGGGCCGCTCTGCAGCGATGGTCGGCCGGACAGAACTGTTGCCCGATGGCCGCTTTACGAGTCGGGGATTTTCTCCGGCGCAGAGCTGATGCTCTTAATTGATCTGGTCTGATTAGCATTGGATTAGCATAGCTAGTTTGGCTCCATGCGCTTTAATGAGCTTAGCTGCAGCTGAGTCATTAACCGTTGCAGCTGTTTTTATATGGTGATATTCCATCAATCTTCGAAAATGGAAATTTGTCTTTTCGCCCATCTGCCAAGAAGCGTGTTAAGCCACAGAATAACTTCATCAAAGCCCGCAAGGGATTCTGGGATTCAGCCAGAGGCCGGCTTCCAGTGACAGCACAAAGCTGGTCAAAGCTGGTCTGTTCCAATGGGATCAGTGTGTGTGTGTTTGTGTTACAGGTGACTGAGTGTGAGATCTTCTTGTCCCTGCTGGTGAAGTTTCTGGACGGGGAGAAGCCGCAGTGGCTGAGGGCGGTGGCTGTGGAATCCGTGCATAGGCTATGTGTGCAGCCACATTTATTACGGTAAACAACGTTAAGCCAACTTAAAATGTCTTCCATAAATTTGAGCTTTTATTGTGTGAAATAATTAGTTTTGTGCCTCCCACTTCTTGAGTGTGGGTAATCATTACTTAATGACTCTTTAATTAGCAGCCACACTGTGTAGTGTATCTGGTCATGATAGTTTCTTTCTTTCAATCATTTTATTTTTAAGTTTTTACAAGTTACATATTACCTCACATTACTATACAAAAAAAACTGTGGAGTGTATCTGGTCATGATAGTTATATGTTTCTATAATTGCTGATTTTATTATAATTATCATAATTATTCGTTTATTTTACTGCTCTTGACAACAGAAGTTGAGCAAAGCAGGAAAAGAAACTTAAAACCCAACCACGCCGCACCACCATATAATCAACATAAGCATATGATTTTGTAAGTCATCTCGTAATTTAGTACTTATAGTGTCCGCGTTGTCTAAATAGTTAAAACGATGTGAAAGATATTTAACCGTGCCATCAGCATGATTCAATTCCAGGTCAGTGACTCGTTCCATCTGTTGATCTCTGTGGCCGTTTTTTATGGTTCCATAAGTTGAGGATGATCTTTGCGGGTCAACGTGCCAATATTCATTTTAGCTGCGATGTACAGCCGAGGCTGACGAAGCACAGCTGAAGCTTAGTCTGAAAGTTGAGTAAAGTTAGACAACACAGAGCTGAGCCTGAGATGTCCTGAAATGGTTTTATTTTCACAGTATAGTTCTGTCGGCTCCCAAAAGGACACCGTCTTGTTGTTTCTGTCTCGCCAACCTGTCATCACAAAATTCTGTTTTCCCTTTTTCAGTTCGTTCTGCCAGTCATACGACATGAAGCAGCACTCCACCAAGGTATTCAGAGACATTGTCAACGCCCTGGGCTCCTTCATCCAGTCCCTCTTCATCATCCCCAATGCGGGCAACAGTACTGCTGTCAGTGCACCTGCTGGTCAGTTCACTTAGTATTATTATTATTATTATTATTATTATTAGATAAGATAATCCTTTATTAGTCCCGCAGTGGGGAAATATACAGGATTACAGCAGCAAAGGGGTAAAGTGCACACAAGACATAGTAATATATCAAATATAACAATAGACTGTAAATAAAACAGTCTACGGTAACTGAATAATATATACAATAATATATACTCACGCAGAATAAATATGGCTATTATTTTTAAGAGTGACCAAATCCTCATTTTGAACTCCCTGAGACTGTGGTACTAATATATTTAAAAGTCTTTTAATTTGTATTCAACGATTACTTTACCTGGAGCTGTAGGAGAGTTGATGCATTTCAGTTTGTGTCCATGAAGTTCTTTAGATGTTAAGGAAATGAGTTGAAATGCACCTGACAAATTCATTGAGATGCATTTGAAAAATAAGATCTCAAACAAATATCCTGATTTGGAAAGGAGCTTTAACCTAAAATGAAATCAAGTTGTCATAAGACGGCAATGATTATTTAGAGTTGCGTAAATGCATGTTGTTGTTTGTTTTTTAATAGTTGTGATTCATGCCACTATGTCTTATCTTCTCAGTTTATCCATCTTCCACCATAACACTCTGACTTCCTGTCCAGGTGGCTCAGGTTCAGGGGCCCAGGGCGGCGCGCAGGGTGGCCCGGGGACGGGAGGGGTCAGTGGCAACCTGACCACCCAGGCTGCGTTTGAATACCGCGGCACCTGGATCCCCCTCATGACTGTTAGTGTGCAGGGCAGCGCCAAGGCCACCTAGTAAGTACCGTTACTTCCTGACTCCCTTTCGCCATTTTATGTCAATTGCACACAAATCGCATCCCAAACACACACTTACGCAGAACAAGTCTCATGCTGCTAAATGGGATACATATGAGCTTATTAGCTGCATCCTGCAAGCAGTGAGTAACAATTTTGCTTTAAACAACAACAGGTGATCATAATATGGCGGATATTGACGGAGGTGAAAAAAAAATGCTTTTTTCCTTCCGGGTCTCACAGGAAGGCACGGTTTGAATTACAGAGAATTTCATCAGCCAGAGGCTTTCCCTGTGCGATGAAATTGCCCTTTCTTATGGTAATTTGGGGGGGTGGGGGGGGGGTATAAAAACCCTAGAAAGTGTCCCAAGCACTTAATTTCGACCCTAGTCCCTACAATCAAAGGAATGAATTCCTCAACATTTCCTTGGGCCTGGGGAAAGTCCCTGCGGTTGAGAAGGGGCTTTAAATACTAGTGCAGATTTATAAGAAGGAGGTGCACACACACACACACACACACACAAACACAGACACACAAACACAGACACACACAGACTTCGTCCTATAGCTATCCCTCTCTTTAATCCTCTAGTCTAGAGATGCTGGACAAGGTGGAGCCCCCGTCCATCCCGGAGGGCTACGCCATGTCTGTGGCCTTCAGTGCCCTACTGGACCTGGTGCGGGGCATCACCTCCATGATCGAGAGAGAGTTGGCAGTGGAGGAGGAGGCGGCTGCCGAGTTCAGGGAGACTCATCCTGCTCAGGCGTGGCAGCCACAACCTGGTGAGCATGAACGGGAGGAGGAAGACGAGCATGTGCTGATAACGCAGACAATCATTGGATATAAACCAATCAAATTTAAATATGAAGGTATTTGTAAGCTTGAGCAACTTGTTAAGGGGGAAATACCAAAGCATGTGTGCAAACTGTACACACACACACACACACACACACACACACACAGACACAGACACAGACACAGACACACAGACACAGACACAGACACAGACACACAGTTTTACTGCATTGTTGCCAAATGGTTACCAATGTGGGTGGTAGCACTTCTACGACCCCTGGTGGCCAATCTTGTGCCTTTTTATCTCTTAAAAAATGGAGGGATGTTTTTTTTCCAAGTGATACTGAAGTGCATTAATCTCTAAATATACTCGTGAATGCGTTGTGTCGTCTCAGGAGTTCACCTGGTGTGGGAGGAGATGGTCAGTGCCTGCTGGTGTGGTCTACTGGCGGCTCTTTCTCTGCTGCTAGACGCCAGGTAAATGGAGAAAAAAAATTGCAGTCGGCACGTACAAGCAGGAGAGAATAAATTGTCCCCGCAGGAAATTCCCCAAATTGCAAGTTATTTGCCACAGACGGACGAGAAGCTTGACTTTCTTCTCCCTTCGCACCAGCACCGATGAGACGGCCACAGAGAACATCCTCAAGGCGGAGCTGACCATGGCCTCGCTGTGTGGTCGGCTGGGCTTGGTGACGCCCCGTGACGCCTTCATCACGGCCATCTGCAAGGCCTCCCTGCCGCCGCACTACGCCCTGACCGTGTTGAGCTGCAACACCGCCAACCTCTCCAGCAAAGGTGCAGCTCCTCAGTGGAGAATGCCACTCAAAACCGCATAGCAAACACAGTATGAGCAGTTCCTCAGGGGTCTTGTTGCCTTGTCTTTTTATTTGTACAAGATGTCGCCCAAATACTTAATTACCTGTGTACACATACACATAACTGAAATACCTACTACACACCATGTTGGCATTAAAAAATCCAATACATAACTGTTCCCCGCACAGCTAATAGTCCCCCTTTCCAACCCCGAGGATGGCCTCCGGTCATGTGTGTTTATGTTAAACTAACAAGCACCTCATCTCCAATATGGGGCGACGGGAATGCGGCTAAACTCGGCTCAACGTGTACAATGTTGGCACGCTGCCTGTTCCTCTTATTGCATTAATCCATCACTTTTTCACCGTGGCTTCTAATTAGGAACACCACGGAGAATGTGTCTGGGGAATTTAGACGCCCACGCACACACAGCTGCTCTCAAAGCAAGCACTCAGACATTCGTTATTTGCATATTAGCTTGTAGAGATAAAGCCGGCAAATTGGGTCTCAACTGGCGATGGGTGTTTGCCTTTTGGAGTTAATTAAGAAAGCTTTTCTTGCATGTCGTAAGCGTTTTTTTTTTTTTTTAACAAAACCTGTTTGTGTGTGTGTGTGTGTGTGTGTGTGTGTGTGTGTGTTCTCCACAGCCTACTCCATCCAGGGCCATAGTGTGCAGATCATCAGCCCCTCCAGTGAATCTCATCAGCAGGTGGTGGCCGTGGGGCAGCCGCTCACCTCGCAGCCCCAGGGCACCGTGGTGGTGAGGACGCACACACACACAGTTATGGAGAGGCTATCGCTACTCTTGACATGTTGATGATTAATTCATGTCGCAGTTTTCCCCCCAAAAAAACATGCTCTAATCAAGAGACATCCTACAACACAATGTAACGGCTGCGAAAAAGCAAGCCGTTGCCGTTTGGGAGGATAAGTACCTTGAATGGTCCAAATGGGAGCCGCGGTACTGGCCACCAAAGTCTAAGGCAGGAAGGAGCCCAGTTAAGGGCCTCAGAAGAGGGTCGCGTCCAAATGGGCTCCGGAGTTAACCGTACAAAAAGACACCCACATGTGCTCTCAGACAGAATGAAACGCAAAGCAATCTGTTTACCGTGTTGTTTACGTTGTTTTTAATTGTATATGCACAACGCCCACACGCACTTTGTCTCTCGAAGGTGCCGTTGAAGTTCGGGGACAACCGTTATAAACATAGGCAGGTCAGGCAAGCTTCTGCATCTAAATTTCCCTCGAGGTTCAATAACATTTTAAAAAATACACAGGCTGTAACCGTAACCTTAACCTGGAATCATTATCCTATAATTAGAAATCTCCTCATAGAAATATAATAATGTGAACATGTTTTTTTTTTGTTTTTTTCAGTCTCAGGTCTGTGCATATATTTCCTCACCTTGTTTGTGTTACCATGTCCGTGTGACCGTGACTGTTGTGCCTCATGGTACCAACGTCTTATCATTTTAGTAATTTTGTTCTCCCTTTTCACTCATTGTGATTTTTGGCGCATCAGCCAAATCCTTGATGACTCCTATTAAAATGTCCTATAATTCTCTGTCCCTCTGTCAGCTGACTGCCAAGAACATCCAGTGCATGCGAACCCTGTTGAACCTGGCCCACTGCCATGGGGCCGTGCTGGGCACCTCCTGGCAGCTGGTACTGGCTACGCTGCAGGTACTACCGACTCACATCTCACGTAACGGCACACACACACACACACCCACACACACACACACACTCTTCGATTAGACATTAATCAATAATGCATTAATTCACCTGATTTGAGTGCTTTGTAAAACTCACACTCACTGATTTACAGTGGGGTGAAACATTTGCATTTCGATGACGTTTCTTTTTGTCTACCCAGCACTTAGTGTGGATCCTCGGGCTCAAGCCGGGGATGGGCGGTGCCCTGAAGCCCGGCCGAGCCGTGGAGGGACCCAGCACGGTGAGGTTTTTTTAGCTAGGGACTGTGCATTGAACGTGCATTGTGTGTGTTCTTTACCACCTCGAGGTTGAAGGCGATCAGCTGACTGGTCGTGTCTTCTAACCCAAACAGGTGCTGACCACAGCTGTGATGACGGACCTCCCCATCATCTCCAATATCCTGTCCAGACTATTCGAGAGTTCCCAGTAAGGACCAGTCCTTTTCTGTGAAAATCATCACGCCAGTTACTCCCTATGCCCTTAAATAGTCTTTTATATATTTCTTTCTTCCAGAAATCTACTTTTAAAGGTACATTTCATGCTTAGAACCAATAATAACAATAGTGGCATGAATAGTTGTCTTTTTGTTCAGTAAACCTTCTGTGTTTGCGTAGTTTTAGACAGAATGAATACAATCTTTCTACTGTCATCCTCATAAATAATTATTGGAATGACCTGAAGTATGCTGTCTTGATACCTGGGAAAATCTGAGTTCTTCACAATTCACGCCAAAATGCGTTTTGTTTTTTAATGTGATCCAGGTACCTGGATGATGTGTCCCTGCATCACCTGATCAACGCTCTCTGTTCCCTCTCCCTGGAAGCCATGGAAATGGCTTCTGGAAACAACAAGGTAAAGACTTTCTGTATTTTAGTACACGGATGTGTCGTTGTTTGGCTTTTGGTTCAAATGTAAAAATGAAGGATAGTATAACCATACTTATGCTATGATCAGAAAGGTCAAGGTATGCACAGTAAGGTGTCCTGTTCTTATTCATAGTTTCTATTTTCTTCTTTCAGGAGCCATCTCTGTTTGCTGTGGCCAAGCTGCTGGAGACGGGCCTCGTCAACATGGATCGTATAGAGATCCTTTGGAGACCCCTAACCGGCCACTTATTGGAGGTAACATCTATTTACAGCTACATTTCATTAAAACTCTGAAAGAGGATGTATGTCCCAGGGTCGTACGGTTATATCCTTGAAATCATTTTAGAACTGCAATTTATTTCACCGGTTCCATTTTGATGAGGCTTTATTTCACACAATAAGCATTTTAAGGATTTTAACCAGTTTGTCTAAACTTGAAAACAGTAATTGTCATGTTTTCCTAGGCTGATGAACTCATTGGAGATGTCTTTGAACAATTTGGACCCAAGCTCTATTATTATTATAATAATAATAATAATAATAATAATAATAATAATAAGATTGCCCCCTTGTAGTCTTTTGGTTACGCTACCCAGCACCAAAGCTCTAATAAGGGCATTTTTCCATGGAGTCTGGAGCACAGATGGTTTAGTCATGAAGGAGAAAAGTACTTGAACGAGCCGTAGACGGGTCGGACGTTCTCAATTGGTATTCCAGGTTTTTAGTGTTGACGGCCAGTAGGTTGTAGTGTGTGTGTGAGATTCTCTTCTTTCCTGTCGGTTCTTGCACATCAGTGCAACTTTCAAATCTGTAACATGTTTAACCGAGATTTTATTGAAGTTAATTTCAACATTTTGGAATTTTACACAACGATTCTAACCCGAACAGGGTTTTTCGTTTCATGGTTTAGTAATTCTTAGAAAGAAAGAAGGACGTTCCCATTCTTTCCCCAAAATACTTTTATTCATGTTATTGTTAAAAGAAAGACGACAGTGTCCAAACATAAGGTAGAGAGAGCCCTGACACATTTATGAGCACTGTTACAACCCGATTATAGGTGTTTGGGTTTAAAGCACTTTGGATCAACTCTGCTGTGTGTAAATGCTAAATACTATAGATGCAGTTTGATTAACGTGCGTGTGTGTGTAGTTTTTTTACTTCCTCCCGTCGTTATTGACTACCATGGTGTCATATCTGTAGGAGGATTCTCGTTTTATGTGTGTAAAGAAGTGTGTTTCGAGGTTTTCTTTACATTGTCTCTGTCTATCTCCCCTCTCTTTTTGCACTCCTGTCTGTTTTGCAGAAGGTAAGCTCAGATTCCCTCCTCCTATAATTATTTGCTTTCCCATCTCCTCTCTCTTTTCCCCGATCTATTCTCTCTCTCTCTCTCTCTCTCTGCCTGCTTTTCAACATGTTGGAAATGAGAGTTCGCCGTGTCAAAAACGTGCATTTCTCCGCTACACGTGTTTGTCCTTGCATTCTTTGTTGTGCAATTTGCAATGTGAAGCTCTGATTTTGTCACAGAAGCCGAATCTGAAGCCGCGCCTGCAAAGCCTCCTTCATGCTGAGATACAAACGCTGCTTCTCCTTCTTTGCAGACTTCAAATTGGAATGAAATGCTTTCTGCAACGTAAAGGAAATGTGACACTGGCGTCACATTCGTGATATCTTTATTCGCAGATGTACAATATGATAAAGATTTAAAGATCAAAATCGGACACGGTAGTGATCGCGCAGGGCCAAATGATTAAATGGATACACATGGACCATCTGGGCTCTGAAGGGGTGCAGTATCTTCTTAGCAGTCTCTCTTTATGCCTTTTTAAAAGCAGCACAACTCTGGCACACAAATGCGCTCGAGATCTTAAAAGCAGACGGCAGGTTTTGCATCAGACCGGTGTACCTTTTCTCTGTCGAGCTTGGCCTCTTCATGTGTATCTAATCTAGCTTCCATGATTACACCGCCACCGCCACGGCATTATGTTGTGATCACACCGGGGGGGGGGGGGGGGGGGTGCATCTCACCCACTCGTTTCACACCCCACACGCTGTGAACACCGCTGGTGAACAGCCTCTGCATCAGATCCGTCATCGTGTGCATGTGTCTGCATTTGTGCGTCCGTGTTGTGTCCTGCAGGTCTGCCAGCACCCAAACTCCAGGATGAGAGAGTGGGGGGCCGAGGCGTTGACGGCACTCATCAAGGCCAGCCTGGCCTACAAACACGACCCTCCGCTGGCGCAAAATCAGGTAGAAAAGCAGGAACGCCAAACATCTGCACGCATAAAACAATTCTCCATTCCTATTACCACTGTAGGGAGTATTTAATTAGATGGATGTGTTATTCGTCCTGCCCGGGTTCGGCTCCTTAACACGGTTTTGTTTGTAACGCTGACATTTGAGAAAAAGCTGCTCCACTGTTGCAGTGTATGCCACGAGAGATAAAAGTGTGTGTGTGTGTGCCTAATGCTTAAAATGTGGGAAACAGAAATGTCACAGTCACTCTCTCTCGCCACTCACAAGCAACAGTGGCTGTGACCTTCAACTTAGTGAGACAGATAAAGGGAACGGCACTGAGCTTATCTGAAAGAGCCGCGTGGAGGTTAATAGAAACGGCGCAGAGCCATACAAATGATGTTTGTCCTGCAGAAACGCAAAATTCAATCGCTTCTTCAAGGCCTTTTTTTTTTTTTTTTTTGCAGCGTGGGCAAGCGTATACCAATTCAAGTTGTCGTATTCAAATATTAAAACATAATGGTATGAAGAGGAACAATATTTGCTCGCTCGAAATGTGTGCGCACATCTTTTTTGAAGTGGCGAAGTGAATGCAGCCGCATCGCTGTTCAAGGAACATCACTTGATTAGTCTTAATGCGGAACGCTCGTGTCAATCAGTTGAACTTTTGTGACTAAACCTCAAAGGAGTTTCAGTCCGGACCGACGAGCTGAAGGCGCCGCGTCCAGAGGTGTTGTTGATGTTCCTTGAACCGCGTGCCAGGTCGCCTACTTCAAAGCAGCACGTTGAATAGACCAAATAAACATTATGGATAGAATGCACATTAATTCTGTGTATATACATAATAGAAAAGGAAGATTAAAAAACGTGACATTTGACTCAAATTCACCGCCTTCAACATAAAGAAAGTGTTGTGAAAAAGAAATGAAAGAAGTTGCGCTTAAATCAGCCAAGCAGTTTATTTTCTGCTATACACTCTTTGAGACATTTAGGTGCTACACTTTCACCTCCATAACGGGGATCCATCAATGCATCGACATTCTGCTCATTTATTCAGGCATGTCTTTTTAGTTTTTGTAGTCTGTATGTCATCATGCTAATCAGGGAATTTGGTTTTTGGGAGGAATCGCAAAGACAGTTATGGCTCATATTTAACAACTCTGTCAGCAGAAGCACGAACATATCTCGCCCGACTGGGACACAAGCTAACTCTTGCGAAACAACGTGTCTATGTAATAAATGAGTTTAAAACGAAGATGCAACTGTTATAACGTTTAAATATATTGTTATTGCATATGTGGACTATGCAGTGTTGTCGTAGAATAGTTAATTCAATTAAAAATGTGTCTCCAAGCGGCTGCAGCTTCTGTTGCTGAACCCCCTGAAGGAGTTGTCCAACGTGCTGCATGCCGACATCCGGCAGAAACAGCTGGAGAGTGTCCTGCAGATCCTGCAGAGCCAGGGAGACAGCCTGGGGCCCGGTTGGCCGCTCGTCCTAGGGGTCATCGGAGCCATCCGCAATGATCAAGGGTAAGCGCACAAGGGAGAGGAGGGGATGTGCGAAGCAGGCAGGGCTTCACTTATTTATGTGGCTGAAATAGTTCTTGTTTTTATCCTAAACGCGAATCATTTTGTATTTGTGGGGTCCGTCCTGAACCGACCAAACACGTCTCATTCCCCTTCAGCGAGTCATTGATCCGAACAGCCTTCCAGTGCCTGCAGTTGGTGGTGACGGACTTCCTACCCACCATGCCTTGCACGTGCCTCCAGATCGTAGTCGATGTAGCCGGCAGCTTCGGCCTGCAGAACCAGGAGCTCAACATCAGCCTCACCTCCATTGGCCTGCTGGTGAGAGGACTTGTTTTGGGGGTCTTTCTTTGTTTGGTGTTCTGCTGCGACTCGCACATCCGGCTCAGAAACCCGCTTTATGAACCCGGGCTGCTGAGCTTTTCGAAGCCAATCAGTAGAATAAGGCGTGTAACCGGGATTAAAAGAAACGTTCTGCTTAATAATGATTATTACTGTGTGTTATTGACATTTGACAGGTTGGACATGTTTCTTTTCCAGTCATTTTAATGTTTAAACGTAGTATTCTTTAATATGATTTACATTGACAATATCACATCGTACCTTGTTTTTGCATTGTTTAATCTAATTTAACAGCACTTCAGCACTCTGCTGACATTTCATTGATCGTTTGTACAGTATTCAGGACATGCAACACCCGATTTTGATCTGTGGTTTTGCGGGATTATTTCTCTTGGAGCGTGGCGGTTCCTGCAAGATTACTTTTATGGTAATGTTATAGCAAAAACTGCCAGAAGCATTTTACCAACCTTCCCCTCCAATTTGTGCACGCACTCCTTCCCCCATCCCATCCCCTTTTACCCACAGTGGAACATTTCGGACTACTTCTTCCAAAGGGGCGAAGCCATCATACAGGAGTTGGAGAGGGAGGAGGAGGCCCTGCAGAAGCGGGCCCAGGAGAAAGGAGAGACCCTGAACAGGCCATTCCACCCCGCCCCGCCCTTTGATTGCCTGTGGCTGTGCCTGTATGCCAAGCTGGGCGAGATGTGCGTGGACCCGCGGCCCGCCGTGCGCAAAAGCGCCGGGCAGACGTTGTTCTCCACCATAGCAGCACACGGGACCCTGCTGCAGCAGCCCACATGGCACATTGTGGTCTGGAAGGTAACATTGAAGCATTTGTAAAAGCCATGTGATGTAGTTCTTGGAGAAAAGGTTGTCGTGCATATTGTTATTTCACCCCTTATTCATTATTTCGGCACTCTTTCTGCTGGTTGCACTACCTCGGTGTCACCACTAGGTGCTGTTCCAGCTGCTCGACTGCGTGAGGGCGTCGTCCACCACGGCGGACAAGGAGAAGATCGAGTCTGGCGGGGGGAACATCCTCATCCACCACTCGCGCGACACAGCCGAAAAACAGTGGGCGGAGACGTGGGTGCTGACGCTCGCCGGAGTGGCGCGCATTTTCAACACCAGGCGGTATCTCCTCCAGCAGTTAGGTGAGCCAGGCTTAATCTACTAGATACTGTTGGAAATAAGGTAGTTGTACATAGGTCGGCCTCAGATTTATGACGATTACATATTGAAATGTACATAGAAGTCTGTAGTGTAGCAAAAGTTCAGTAACTTTGATGTTTTTACTGCGATATTACGACACATTTAGTCATGCAGGTAGATATGAACAATAAAACACAAGCTCCTCAGCAACTGCACTCATCCCTCTTAACATTTTACCCAGTGCCACATCACTAAAGAGGTGATAATATACAACACATTCCCAGCTTACTACACATTAGTTCACAAAGGGGAAGGCTGCTCTTACTACATACAGCCTTGATGAAATATATAACCGTTTCTGGCAATATAATAGTTATTTTTCATTCTCGATTCTGCGCTGGTCATGGTCAATCGTTGTGTAATTATGATACTTGTTACACATGCTGCTTTTGCTTTTTATTGATGGTAGCGGTGACTAAAGATACCGTAGCTTTACAGGTGATGCGGTGGCTCACTATCACCCTGTGATCTGGAGGCTTTAGCGTCTATCTTACCGACCATGTCTTCACTGCTGAATCAGTTAGATGTATCCTTAAAACGCATATAGCAGACCCTTCTATCCGCTCGTCCTCTTTTTCAAAAAGTCTGTAATTTCTTTAGTGGCCGTGTGGGTAGTCTTACGCATGATCCCATCCTTGCGCTGTGTATCTGCAGGTGATTTCTTCGAGGCCTGGGAGGTGCTGCTTAACCACATTCAGTCGGCCGCTCTCAGCAAAAACAACGAGGTCTCCCTGGCTGCCCTCAAGAGCTTTCAGGAGATCCTACAGATTGTTACACCTGTTAAAGACTCCGACCGACCTTGTGACGCGTTCGCTGCTATGGGCGTCCCCCCGGTGCTCATCGACCCCTTCTCGGCGTCTGGCCCTGGCAGACCCCTGGTGCGCTCGGATTCACTGGTAGAGCGGCTGACGCGGTACAACGGCGCTGAGCTGCAGGCCCCTCCCCCGGGGGAGGAGTCCGCCTTGGAAGACTCTGCGTTGTGGTGGTCGGCGTGGAACACGTGGTATCGAACGGGAACGGACAGCACAAGACCACCGAGTGGCCCGACGGAGAAGTTCTCCTTCATCCCCAGCCAGCCCTTCCTCACAGCATTGATCCAGATTTTCCCCGCACTCTACCAGCACATAAAAGCCAACTTCAGTATGGAGGATCTGAAGAAGCTGGGGGTCATCCTCCACGGGGCCGTGTCGGTGCCCATCAGCAGTGACGCCTCGCCCTTCATCCTCCCCTCCTACACTGAGGCGGTGCTCACCAGCCTGCAGGAAGCTGTGCTCACCGCTCTGGACGTTTTGCAGAAGGTGGGCAAAGCAAAAACATGTGCTGTCAGAAAACAAAAAATGATGGCTACCAAGCGTGTCTTATACATTATGTCCAATATAAAATGTGGGGTGTCATGTTGACCGAGGAGTCTCGGGTGATGACGTCCCCAGTTTGAGTCCAGCAGGAGGTCTTTGTTGCATGTCGTCTTGACTTCACACTAAAATAAATGTGCAAAAATAATCTTAAAAGAGCCAAGTAAATAAATGAAAAGAAGAAAACAATAGTCATCCTCTAGAAATTGCAATGATATGTAAGAGCAGCCCTAATGCTTTATTCCATAAATATATATATATATATATCCCAAAACTGGCCACAAAAAAACTGAAAAGAACTGAAATGAAATATAAAAAGTAGCAAATTCTCCCATTTGAGAAAGTGGAACCACTAAATTAGACTGATATGCCTAATACAATTTGGACAAAACATTTCGATGTACCTTTTTTTTTTATTATTCTTGACTCCTTGACCTCCCTGCTGTGAGAACCATGTCTTTGAGGCCCAGCCTTACGCTCCCCGTCAACCAAAAGTCATTCCTTCCCCATTCTGTGTCGACCCAGTCCAGGAAACAATGCGTCAGCCTGCTAAATTATGCAATGTGCAGTCCCGTGGTGGATGTCAGCAGTGTTTGTTCCTCCCTTCCCTCCCTGCTGCAGGCCATCTGCGTCGGCCCGGAGAACCTGCAGGTCATGTACCCGGCCATCTTTGAACAGCTGCTCCTCTTTGTGGAGTTCTCCTGCAAGCCTCCTCAGTACGGCCGGATGGAAACCAAACACGTGGCCAATGCCAAATACAACCAGGTAGGGGGAAATGGAATTGGCTGTGGAACTGCTCTGGTTTTCATTTTTCAATTTATGTCTCTTTTTTTTTTTTTTACAGTTTGTTTCATTAAAGCGTTGAACGGTGTACACTTGTTATTCGTCCCCCTCAGCCATTTCCAACAAGTTCATGGAGCGCCTCCCCTTCCCTCCTTCAGTGTAGTCCTTACGAGGCCCCCATCGTGGCCCTACACGAGATTGACAGGTTCTTCTGGAGCCAGTTGTATTCCAAATATTCCCTCCCTCGCACTTCATCCTGCTGGCAGCTCGCCAAAGAAACTTCAGTTCAAACACAGTTCAGATTCCCAGTGCACATAGTTCCCAGTGACCTTTTACTTAGAAGGATTCCTTCACTTTTATAAACCCACAAACAGGGGGAGTCTTTTCACCGCATTGTGCCGGGTCTTTCTCACTCACCGATGTTGCGTAAACGTACAAAAGAAACAATCCGGCAGGTGCCTCGAGAGTTTCGCCCGGAGAGCTGTGTCTCGATCTGGCAGGCCGGTACGCTTTACGCCAAGAAACGTTAGCTCAGCACATTTCACGTCTCGAAAAAATCCTCGAGTCCTGCCTGTGGGGGTCCGGACTATCGGAATCGCAAACTTTAAATTGTTTAAGTGAGAACGTCAAAACAAAACTTCACCCAGCCAAACAGATGCTCCGGGGTGGTCTTTATTGCCTCTCCCCCCCCCCCCCGAATGGGTTAGCTCTCTCCCCCCGAAATCAGTCCTGGTTGTAGAATCTCATTTGACCGACAAGCCACTGCAAAAAAAATCGGATACAATTTTTTTTTTTAATTGCGATCTTCTCTCATTCTTGTTTCTTGGGACTACTCACTGGATTACCATTTTAGATCCAGCTCTTTGCACCGGTGAGTTCCGTCATCTCCTTCAAGCCCCCTCTCTAGTTTTTACTAAGCTGTGCTGAATGGTGACGACCTTCCCTCTGCGGTAGATCAACGCCGCATGGCAGGCGCTCACATCTCATCTGCGTCTCCTCACTCCATGCTCCCCCCCCCCTCCCCCCCCACTCCCCTTCTCTTGCCTGCCACTAACTGGTGGTTATGCCTCCTGTGTGCACAGTCCCTGTGCGGTTCCATTATCAGTTGATTTTGTGTTTTTTGGTGACGTGTGGTTCTGTGTATATTCCTTAAAGACACACTTTGTAGCATCAAGTCCTTTGTTTGGCTTTAACATCTCAGCTGTGGAACTCACACGAGCCTAACAAAACTTGAAGCCCACTAATAGTCACTGTACCTTTTTTTTTTTTTTTATGTGTGTGCGTGTTACTTGTATACTTATACAAAGTGTGCCTTTAAAAACTGCTTTCAATGTGGCTCTGCCAAGAAGTCCAGCTAATGCTTTTAAGATTTGTTTGACTAATATCCGCTCCTGTTTCTTTTTTCTCATGTTAAATCCTGTCTCCACCTCCCCCCTCCCCCCCCGCAGGCGGAATGGGTTGCCTTAAACTATGTGCCCTTTGCTGAGCGCTCCTTGGAGGTGGTGGTGGACCTGTACCATAAAACGGCGTGCCACAAAGCTGTCATCAATGAGAAGGTTCTGCAGAACATAATCAAGGTATTTTTCACCAGGATTGGCACGGATTCTTTCCTGTAATTAAATATTTTTTTTATTTTTATTTTTATCAATATCAAATCCCCTCTAAAGATTGGTCCTCGGGCATTCTACTGGCCGCCCCGTTGCGCACCGGTTATTGCTGAACCATATGCCGTCATAAAGTGTGGTGTGATGTCATGAGAAGGTTTTGGAACATACGTACCCGATCAATGATGTCACACCAGGTGTTTCCCATTAGCGGACGAAGGCTGAGCTCCGACTTTGGCATCACTGCGTTGATTTTATCTTCCAGCTGCGATGATCAATATGTTTATATTAACAGTGGATCCACACATCTTAGAAGGGAGAGTATTTCAGGTTCTGACATCCAAAAGAGGAATGTGGTTGAGTTACTTTACAAGAAATGTGATCTTAGACTCCTCAGACGGCAAAAAGAATTAAGATTTTAGAATATAACACACTTATTATATACAAAGCATCTCCTGGACTTGTTTTTATTTTTATATATATTATTTATATATATATATATATATATTAAAAAAAAGTCCAGGGGATAATAAGTGTGTTATATTCTAAAATCTTAATTGTCTTTCACTTGTCTCCCTGACCCGATAGTATTGATCTCAAGGCTTACAGTTTAAATTATATCGGCAGCCTTTTTTCCGAATGCACTCTGTCAAGAACGACAAGAATATGTCAGTGCCGGTCACAGAAAGCCTAAACTTCTTAAAGCTGCCACAGATTTTTCAATTTTTTTGGATCACTGCGCTGCTCTTTTCCCGTAGTCTGTTTTTTATAATTTTTTGTCAAGGAGCTATTATGAAGGTTCTCTTTGGATGATTCAAAATCTGACCCCCGCCCTTTTTTCTTCAATTTTTTTTTTTTTTGTCTCGAACAAGAAGGCAGTAACTACCTCGGTTGTCTTTGTAAGAAAGATGGCAATGTATTACTTATTAAGATGAATAGGATCTCTGCCTGGTACGAACACATCTTGACATTTGATGTTGCTTTGATGTTGACTCTTAAGATTTAAAGTCGCTCCACATTTCCGCGTAAAAGAGATGAAGGCGAAGGGGATTCAGACTGCAGTTTAGTTTAATCGATTTGACCTTGAAGCCTGTCTCTGTATTTCAGCCTCATGATGTATTGTTGTTTCCGTTTGTTTTCCCCCTTCACCCTCAAGACTTTACGAATGCCCTTGGGTTTGAAGTACGCCTGTCCAGCCGAGAGCACCTGGAAGCTCGCCGTTTCGTCTCTGCTCAAGGTGCTGTCCATTGGACTGCCGGTGGCACGCCAGCACGCCTCGTCCGGAAAGTTCGACACTATGTGGCCCGAGCTGGCCAATGCCTTTGAAGACTTTCTTTTTACCAAAAGGTAGAGATTTAGACCCAATCGTAGAGTCGAGTCTGCACAATGTGGAAGCTCTTGAGTACCAAACGCCTTGTTTCTGTGGTTCTCCTGTCATAGCACACCTCCAGATAACCTGTCCATCCAAGAATTTCAGAAGAATGAAGCCGTTGATGTTGAGGTAGATACTCGTTTCCAATCCATCAGTGTGATTTTTATTTTTATTTTTTTAATAATCCGGTAGCTCGATATTAGCATTGTGTCCCCTTTTTTTAATTTTTATTTTAGGTGGTCCAGCTGATCAGCACAGAGATTTTACCGTTTGCCAATTTCATCCCCAAAGACTTTGTTGGCCAGATCATGGCTATGCTCAATAGAGGTTCCATTCACTCGCAGTCTCCCTCGTTCACGGGTAAGATATTTCTCCTCCTGTCGAACGCTTCAAGACCGTAAATCCCTGTCTGTCCACTCCGTCTGTAAATCCCTCTGCAGAGCGGTCGTCAGCAGACTGTCTTAACATGTAACGGGCTTTCCTCTCGACAGAGGCGGAGATCGACGTGCGGATGAGGGAGGAGTTTTCTAAGGTGTGCTTTGAGACGCTGCTGCAGTTCTCCTTCAGCAACAAGGTGTCCACCCCGCAGGAGGGCTACATCTCTCGCATGGCGCTCTCCGTGCTCCTCAAGAGGTCCCAGGATGTTCTCCGGCGCTACGTCGAGGACGAGAGGTTGAGCGGACACTGCCCCCTCCCCAGGTACGCCCCGCTATGAAACACACACATGGTTGCACTTGCTCCGGCCCCAAACAGCTGGTTTTGAATGTCTGTAGACGAATGGCCCTCATCGGAAACTCGGCTCCAAACTCTGGTGTTGGCTCGTGCCATCATTTTGGCATCGCTGAGATATTTAGAGACGCAAAGCCAAGACCGCTCCAGCTGTGCGTCCATCATTTCTGCTTTTCTTACTTTGTAAACAACATAAAAATCACTGTACTTACTCGGTTTTACACACTGGCACCACATTTGAGGGTTGGCTGTAGCACTTAATTCTGCAGGGCGTTTCTTTTCCTCCCCCTAAGACACGGTGGAAGTTAAGTGGGGATATTCGCCATTAGCAAAGAAAATAGCAACGGGGTGGGCGGAGTTCAGACCAATAAATTAATTAAGAAATACACATAAAAAGCAAATGCAAGGTTGCATGCATTCAAACAAACCATGACAAATTCAAAACTAATAAGAAGAAGATCATGGATTGCATTATAATAGCATGTAAAACAAACTGCAGAACACAAAGAGCAAAATATAGATATGAAGATACAACAAGTAAGCTATGGTTTTACAATCATTGTACAAATCTGTGTTGTGTGTAAAGAGGAGCCCCACAAATGTCTACAAGAGATGTCCCTCTGCTGTTATCGGCGGCTTTAGACGACATTGGCTGCTACTAGCACAGAGTTGCATTGTGGGTAATGGTTGCGGTTTTTTGACATGGGGAAAATATAATGTTTGTAATAATAAAGAAAATACGATACCTCGGCTTCTACTGCATCCATGTGATCTTCGGTGTTATTGGGGTGCAATGCTAATGAGAGGATTTGTGAATGTGGGAGAACTTCAAAAATAACCAAAAAATAATGCTAAATGCAGACAATAAATTGATTTTGTAAAATACGAACAATAACAACGTGGTCTTTCCTGTGACTGTAATGCAACACCAACTTATGAATCTGACGACGTGAACACACTTCAATTAAAGTGCTATCTCTGAACACCTATACATATTGATTTAAATACATTAATCTCCTCATTAATCATATGTAATGTTTTGGGCAACATGTTGTCTGTTAGTTTCGCTGTTCTTGTTAATATCTCGCGTCATCATGGACAAAGTATAATAACTGGCTTCCTCTCTTCTGTATAGAGGAGATTAGGTTGCTCACTTTTTCCAACGAACTGTTGATTTTTTTTTTGGTCATTTATTCAGCAAACATCTTTCATTCAACGGCTCTCATCTCCCATTTTCTTAGTAATCGTTTTTTTTTTTTTTTTTTTAAACATCCTTGAACTCCACATGTCTTTGTAGCCAAATCTGGTCTTTTATGTATTTCAGGCAACAAGTGACTGAGATCATCTTTGTCTTGAAAGCTATCAGCACTTTGATGGACTCGCTTAAAAAGACGCAGCCAGAAAATGGTGAGTACCAAACTGTGTCAAGGATTAAATAGATATTGGAAAGAGGTGGAACGATGGGGGAAAAATACAACAATGCCACCCAGCGATCATCTATTCATTTCAGATAAATGTGTCAGAGTTTATACAGTTGGGACCGTTTTTTTTTTTTTTTTCAAATTACTTTAATCTCCAATCTGGGTGGAACTGTTTACGTTTCCAGCAAGGTCAATTACGAGAAATGTGGGGTTTAGTTTTTTTTTTTTTCTTCTAACGCAATAGATTGAAGTGAGACTTTCTAAAATTACGTTTTTGAAGTGCCCTTCAGGATGTTTGCATTACGTCGTCAGAGCGAAACTCATTTCCATACGCCTGTGGGGACTTTATGATGGCAATGATTTCTCTCTAACGTTCAATCACAATTCTCATTCTCCCTCTCATCCCCGATCCTCCTTTTGTGTTTTTTTGTTTTTTTCCTCCTCTGCCATTCTCTTTTCGTTTTCTACCTGCAGTGGACGGCATCACATGGGCTCAAGTGATCGCCCTGTACCCCACGCTGGTGGAGTGCGTCACGTGCTCCTCGCCTGAGGTGAGCTCGGCCCTGAAGGAGGCCCTGGGGCCCTTTAAAGACTTTATGCAGCCGCCTGTCTCCAGGGTCCAGAACGGAGAGTCCTGACCAGGCTCACTCAAATTTTGTTTGTTTTTTTATAATGAAGAAATCTTGAATGTGTCTTTTTTCGACCCCGCGTGCTCCACAAGTGCACAGACATGAACTCCATGAACCCCCTCCCCCCACCCCCTCTACGGTGACATGAAGCAACCCGAGGGACCTGCTCGGACCACACCGATTCCCCCCCCACCCCCCCCCCCCCCCCCGACCTTCATACGCATCATCGTATGCTTCTCATGTAAGCTGATTACGCATCTGCCCCCTTTGCATTCTCATACCGACTGACTGCACTCTTGTGTTAACTGCAGAGATTTAAAAAAAGAAGAAGAAAAAAAAGAAAAGAAATTGCAGTGTTGCCTCTGGGTTTAGTTTGTTTCTCTTTCCTGATGAGGCCGAGTCGATGTACAGTGTGTGGTGATAGTGTTGATGTAATTTAACTAAAAAAAAAGGCTTTATTGATCTTAAAAATGAACACTTAGACTTTTGCAACATTTTCAACGGTGTGGATTTTATGCAAGAAAACAAATCTCGCTGTAACATTCCATGTCATCTTTAGCCAGCCATGTGAGAAGGGATGTACTTGTCTGTATAAAATAAATGGGACAATTCTATGATCCGCTGTGTGCTCTGAGTGTGCTCCGTTACAATGCATGGCAACGAGAAATAAATTCCCCCGGGTGCGTGCTTTATTGACTTATCCTTCCTGCTGTGAAGACGTGCCGGCTGTGCCTACATGTACCAGGATGCATTGCGCCATCAATGAAGGAAATATTCTTACACCTAAACCTAAAAAATACAACCGTAAACCTTCTCTCTTTTACAAGACTGTGTTGATCGCCTTGTTGACTCATTAAAGGTAATTTCTTTCCACTTTAACCAACAATCAGCAACTCTGGTTCGGTTGAAATAAATCCTCAATGCAATGTAAGATGAGAAAATATGCATTATCCCCCGTGGCTCTCACTACTTTTTTGTCTCTGGCTTTTATTTTGAAAGGCTTAATAAAGTTAGCCGCCGATGTGATTGGTCGATGACTTTATTTGCTGCAGCGGAAAGCTCGAAAAACCAATCGCGTTCCGATAAATAATCGAAATAATAATAATTTCACATCTATCTGTGTATGTGAAAGAAGGCTACTCATGACAAAAACTACAGTTTAAGAAAATTATTGTATATATTTTACAGTATGATTATCATATTGTAAAGAGGCAATATTTTTTAAGATATTAAGATGTGGTATTACAGAAATACAACATGCATTTCCTGGTGGGAGGATATTATCTATTTTAAAATTGAGAGACATTTTTGAAAAGTGAAGGTCACAAGTGTCTTGTGTCTCTTACATTATTTAATTGTTTTTAATATACTCTTAACATATTGTGCTCAGTAGCATAAAAAAAGAAATAACTGCCACGGGGACCCCTCGGCTAACGTCTCAAATGTCCCCTCGAGGTCCCCGAGCCCCGAGTTTCGGATCATCCAGTAGGTCAGATGAGGGGAATGGACCGCTTTGTGGTTTGAAGAAAAAGAGGAGGAGTCGAAGAAGGAGGAGTCGGAGCAGGTCTGCCTGGGCGGGGTTTCCCCTTCTTATTTCTAGTCCGCACAGAACGAGGAGCGGCGCGGACGAGGACAGACCGGCTCCTGCTGCGTGGGAATGGCGCTGCTGCACGATGCATTTCTTCAGCTTCAAGATATTATTGTTATTCACACTTTTTGTGTGTGTGTGTGTCTTTTTCTCTCTTTTTTTTGCCCTACCGTGTTTTTGTCGTCTCCGCCTGGCGTTTTGACCACGTACTGGCTGAGGTAGTAGTTTGTGCTGTTGGTTGGGTTGTGACACTGCCCGCTATGGAGATGACTGCGCAAGCTACTGCCTTGCTAGTGCTGGTTGCCTCCACTTCAGCCGAGAGGGAAGAAGAGAAAAGCCCCGTCGTTATACGGTTTTATCAGGTAATGCACGGCGCTTCTGCTGCACACGGCCACCGTGTTGTAATGAATAGCTGCTGCAATGTCCTACTTTTTTTTTTTTTTCTTAAACCGGGGAAATGGCTCGTGTGGTTCTCATTGTTGCATTTTGAGATCTGTATCGTGTTCCATCCAATAAAATACAGTGGTCGTGGAGAAGACTAAAAGAAAAAAAAAGAGCACTTTTGTATGCATTTTTTTTTTCATCTTACGACATAAGATTTGACTCATTGACATGCGTGTGATTTTAATTGCCACCACCACCACCTTTTTTTGTTTTCTTCTCGCAGGATGGAGCAGAAAACGCGCACGTATTAGCAGGATATCCGACATGCAAGTTTATGTAATCTATGCACATTTTTAGAAATGCACGAGGAAGTCGACATCTTGTCTGGATTTGCTTAGTTTTTCCACCACCCCGGGGCGGAGTAGGCTGTGTAGAGAACAAACAAAAAAAAGAAGCATGTAGGTCATCAGTACTGTCGCTATGAGGAGAGAGATGAGTGACGTGGCTCCTGCTGCCCAGAGGTATCCGACAATACATCTGCTCTGACACACACACACACACACACACAGGCGTCACGGCTCTCCCCCCCCGTCCTTTTTTTGTAATAATGGCTGCATACCACCAGACACCGGGGGCCAACACCGTGCGTTCCTCCTGCACCTGAACGCCTCATCTGCGCAGGGCAGAGCTCAGACATAAATCTGCGCAGCGCTGTAGGCACTGTCCCAGTAATAATCTGATTATGCTAAATCTGGATGTGTGTACGTTCGTGCGTTTGAACTCTTATGGCGTGCGCAGACAGACGCCCCCCCCCCACACACACACACACACACACACACACAGTAGCGGTGTCTTCACAAGAGGTCTGCGAGTGCGGCGCCAATGTGGGTCACGTGTTGAGGGTTAACCTTTTGAAATCCTCCCTCTGCGGCCCAGCAGCATCTGGTTGGAATGGCATGGGCAGCCAGGGGTCTCGTGATGAGGGGAGGGGGTGGAATAATGAGCTTTGATTGGCTGCAGGAGCCAGGCAGCCAGGGTCGATGAAACCGTTGGAGGAGGAGGATGGGGGGGCCCTGCAGTCTTGAGTTCAGACTCAGACCCTCACGGCCCAGAAGACCGCTCACTTGGTGACCGACGGACTGAAGAGTCCTGCGGTTGACCTCCTCGAGAAGACGTGCACAAATTAAGAGTTCACACGTGTGTGTGTGTTTTAAGGCAGAGTTCTGAATCTTTTGGTTCCTCCAGATCTGCCCACGAGCATCTGCGCTGATATCAAACAACACATTTGACTCCAGAGATGCACGTAGGTTGCAAAGTGGAGCTTTTTCTTTTGCAGAAAGAGCACACAACCTAAACTAACACACACACACACACACGCGACTGGTGGCTATTGTCAACCCCGTTTGAGTAGCAGTCCTGCAGGTCTGCGTCACGCATACTCAAATAAGAGCCGGTCTCATTTTTTCTTTTTTTTCCCCTCTTTAAATGCAAGTAATCCAGCCTTCAAAACATCGTTTATCAAACCCGGACTGTAAAGAGAGCCGGGGCCAGTGAGCAGCTCAGAGGCAGGGCTCCATTGTCCTCATCCATCTTGTGTCAGAGCTCTCGTTTGAGCCGGGGGCCGCAGATAAATCATACTTCAGGCAGCCGAAAAGCCCCAAAGCACTTAATTCGAGCCCCCTGTGGAAAATGCCCGCTCGGATGGTTATCACAGCTGCAGCGCCGAAGCGGCCGCACCCTTTCATCCTGGTCCGGACCGCCGACCCTCGCATACCTTCACACGTGCCGCCTGTCATCCAACGCATTCGCATGGCATCAGTTCTGAAACATTGAGTTGGGTAATCAGTAATAGTCATTACAAAATGTTTGCCGGTTTCTGCTTATCAAATGAGTTTGCTGGATTTTTAACTAACTAACAACTTTTAATTATTGTGTAATTTGTCTCCAATTCATTAATAGTTTGGTCTATAAAACACAAGACAACTGAACTGAGGACACAATGGGTCCGATATTACATGTCTTGTTTTATCCAACCAGCAGTCAGAAACCCAAAACACATTTCAAGTGATTAAAATATATAAGATCAAGAAAAGCAGCAAAAATATTTCATTTCTGTAACTTCCAAATGTACATTTTGATTATCTTTGGACTGTTGGTTGGGTGAAACCTCGGGCTCAGACGCATTGGGATGCTTGTTTTCCTCAACTCCAAGTGATGAATCGATTTGTAAACATTCAACAATCGCCAACAAATAGAACTGAAACAAAATGATCTAGCAATTTATTTTTAAAGCAAAAATACTAAACCTTTGATACAAGGATTTGCTTTCACCTTTTTTTCTACACGTTGAATATCTTTTAGTTTCTGAACAGTTAGTCTGGCAGAAAAATCCATCAAGAAAAAGAATGTAAAAAAAAAAGACTGCTTTTAAAGTATCATATCTTTTCAATGAAAGGAGGCTTGAAAGCTGCGGCCTCCAGCAGCGCCTCACCTTTACAGCACAAGAGATGAGTATCTCGCTGTAAGCCCACTCAGCATCCTCCTCAGATCTATCCACGGGAGGGGTGGGAGGGCTGTAACCTTGGGAGAAGAAAAAAAACAGCCGCCTACAGGAATGACTGTCATCATTGCCGTCACGCAATCTGGACCACACACACACACATACACACACACGTGTGGAGAGTAGGAGTGGGGTGCCTGATCAGAGCTGGCCCGACTGGAGGAGGATGCGGCGCTGGCCTGCGGGGACCAGATGGCTCTTCGGCTTCTGCGGAGGACCCGGTGAATGTGAGACTCCCACAACGGCACTTTGTGGCACTCTTTAGTGCGTAAATGCATCCATTATTGTACGTTTGTGTGATACTACGCGGGTAAGTTATAAAAAGGGATTTATTATGGTGATTTCACATGTATTCATTTAAAAAAAAAAAAAGGCAAAATATGAATAAGAAAAGTCAAAAGATCGAAGATAAAAACTGATAATGGATAAACTAAAAGGGTGAAAATAGAAACACATTTTGTAATGTGAATGCTAAAAGGCCACAGAATGGTGTTTATTATTCTGTAAATTCAGTCATACCTGCACATAATTAGCCGTGCTGCCCAGCCGAGCCTCTTAATTGGTCTCAGGTGCAAACAGTCTCACTGATTGAGCTCACTGATGTGACTCAGATCTGTGGAGGACGACTTGAAAGGTAATCTCCCCGGCATAAAGAAGAAGAAAAAAAAGTACGTTCTTTAAAAAGAAAGTAAAGCAAACAAAGGGCTCTTCCATACAGGCCTTTCATAACAGAAGACATGTTGACTCGTCAACGCGCACGTGTTAATATTTCAATGAGTGTCGGCTGAATGAGTCAAAATGTCTGCTGGGGGAAAAGGCCCACAGCTGTTGCCACGTTCAGCACCTGAAGACTGCCGTCTCTCACACAAAAAAAGAAAATGCGTGTTCGAGGCCGTATATCGTGTACATTTTCTGGTGCTCCCAAAAAGAAAAGACAAAAAATTGATCTCGTTTCCTTTTACTATACTCGCAACCCCTAAATCCGCCGTGTCGTGAACTCGGAAAGCTCGAGCCTGCGATTTCATCCTCAGGTATTTGGTATCACGAAAGTATTTGCACCTAAGTTTCCACCAATAAATGAGGAAGTTGCCACGCATTGTTCCACACCCGCTTTAATAGAAAAAAAAACATATTTAAAAAAGGTGCTAAGTTTGATAATTGGAGCATTCTGTCAGCACCGTTGCCGTCGTTGTCGCTGCGTCGCTGCGTCGCTGCTAGCTGCGTCGCTGCTAGCTGGCGGCCGCGGGCTCTCAAACCTTTAAGTGAGATGTTGAAGGGGAAAGGCCGGTTGAAATAGGGACGCACATCTTGTTGTCTTTCACCACTGTGTGTGTGTGTGTGTTTCAGTGTCCCATTACGCCCCTCACAGCAGCCTCCGCCGTGAAATCGTCTGCCGGGCGATCCGGTGAACCGATACCCTTCATCGTGGCTCACTTACACAGCTCGCCAGCGGTGACGGTTTTGTTCTGTTTTCGGTTACTCAAAGTCAAAGTCAGAGCCGAGCAGAATGTCTTAAGACGTGCGTTCCCTTTTGGAAATGAGCGTCAAATCTTGATTATGCTGGATGTGAATAAATCCAAGTAGCCGTTTAACACAGTGCAGGCAGGCCATGAGTTTTAGTTTAAAAGAATGTATAAAATTGTTATCCATGAACGCTTTCAAATGGTCTTAAGTCCAATTGCAAGTTGTTGGGCCAGGACACTGAATTATCAAATAAAATACTGTTCCCCATTTGTCTGTCTGAGTGTATCCTGTAGCCAGAATCAATCTTTAACCTGTTTTTGTTCCATCTACTATACAGTGAGTATTGACTATTCATCAATAAAACAGCAGAGTAATGTAGAGAAAGAAAGAAAAAAAAAAAAAGGCACATTTTTCTTTTTAATAGAGCAGAAAAGAGAGCATTCAGGCCATTTTCTTTACACTGTTCCTTGGTTTCCATAAACAGGTCAATGTACGTCTTCTGTTCCCGTAAAAGATGCACATCGCTTACAGCAAGAGAAAGGAGGAGAAGTATCCACTGAAAACATGACGTCCATCTTTACATTTAAATTAAGTCACTTTGTTCCATGTCTCACCAGCTTCGGCCGCTCGCGCAGCAGTCGAGATCGAATATTTGCCACAATTAGTAGAAGCTGAAATCTAAAATGTGGAAAACCAATGAATCGGGGAAACAATATTGATTGTGGACACATTGGGTAAGCGTTGTATATTTAATCATCTGCAAGTGGTCGTGTTACCTGCTTTGAAGGTATACATATATTATTATCTTAATAGGGACAATACATCCAAGTGTTACTGAGAAAAGGGAAGCATGATTGCATGACAAAGGGGGTTATTGAGCATAATACGTATACAAATATATATATTTCGCACACTATTCCCACACAGCTCCCTGTGAGGCTGTTTTTTTTTCTTCCTTCACTGCTTTTCCGGAAGCATGTTTACAAAAGTGCAGGAGCAAATCATGACTGAATATTGGCACACGGATGAAGCATTAAATTAAAACAGCCGCTCAAAGAGTACAACGTGGGGATCGCGTGACACGATAAGAGGAAGTAAATGACGAGGTAGACGGCCGATGGGGAACGTGTGCAACGGCAAGACTTCTTTTGTTTCCACCTTTTAAAAAACCAAATGCGCGTAAAAGCTAGAGGCTACATGTAATGCTATGGTGAGAGCGGAGGGAGGGGGGGTGGGGGTGGGGGGGGTGCTCGTAGCTCCTCCCATTACGCTTTTCTTCATAAATGCGTTTCTTCATTTTTACAAAAAAAGCAATTTCTTTGCAAATGAATACAAATATGCGGCGTCAGGAAAAACAAACAAATCTACGGGCTTCCGCGTTAACGGACTCACAACTGCAGACGACTGAATTTAAAAAAGCTCTACATGGAACAGAGGAGGTATGATTCATATATGCAGGGCATCCGTCTTCATGTTAGTGCTTTTTTTTAGTTTCACACTGTACAGATGTTTAATCAAAAACACACTTATCAAATGTCTTACCTTGGGAGTATTTACATTTTCACATTTATAAATAGTGTGCATTAGATGCCCATCACCATCTCATCCTTGAGAGTCTCTGCTCTCAACCAGGTGAACAAGGTTCATTATGGTTTCCTCTGGATTGGGGGGGGGGGGGGGGGGGGGGGGGGGTGTAGCCAAGTAGTAGTTCAACTCTTCAACAGCTCTATTTTTTTTTTTTTTTAATAAAAAAAAAAAAAAAGAAAAAAAAAAAAAGGACCAGACAAAAAGAGATCACCCTGATTGAGGACGATCAACGTGAAAACAGCCTGGACAACAAACAAACAACAACAAAAAAGAAGGAAAAAAAAGATCCCATTCCCTGACCAAAAACATCTTGGATCGCTCAGCAGAGGAGGAAGTCCACGCTGGAGCACGAGGGGAGCTGCGCAGGTCGAGGCGGAGGGTTACGGGTTCCCGGCCGGTGGTCGTGTTTTCCTGCTAGTTCTGCTTGTTGCCGTACGTCAGGGGGATGATGTAGACGGAGATGTCGTCTCCGGAGCCCAACCGGTCGTTGGATATCCTCCAGCCCCGATCCTTCAGCACCCCCCGTGCTCTCATCACGAGGTCCTGGGCCGCCATTGTGTACCTGCCATAACAAAAGTGATGAATGATCAAGGCGCAGTCACGGCGCGCAGATGAACGATAAGATAAATGGTCAAATCTGATTATAATTAAGCACAGTATTTCATCTGAGAGCAGACAGCTGGGGAAGGAGGGGGGGGGGGAGATAATAATCTAAATGGTGAACTTTGGAAACTGAGCTCACAGTCGTAGAGGAGTCAGAGCGCCTCCTTAACAGTCTTAGAAGCTTCTCCTCGACATTGGAGGAATTGCTTATCTAAATGTTTGTAAATTTGCATAATTACAACAAGATAACAACGTTCGTCCTCGCCGAGTGAGAGGAAGTTTAGCCCCCCCCCCCCCCTGCAGCCGTGTGATGAGCTAACGTGCCTGTGCTGGTCGTCGGGGTCGCAGTTTGCCAGGAAAGAGGTGACCGCTTCAGCCACTTCCTGGTTAGAGAGCACATCCCACAGACCGTCGGTTCCCAGCACCAGAACGTCATCAGCTCCGTGCTCGCACTGCGCCAGAGGGTAAACTTTGACCTGCAGGAGAAAGGGGGGAGGAGGCAAGGGATGAGAGACGCTCGCTTTCTAGGAGTCATTTGGACAAGTTATATGAATTTTTCGATGAAGTTGTCGCGTAGGAGATTATTGCCGTATTCATGAGTGGGAAGAACAGGAAAAAAAAACCAAACAAGCAGAATTAATATTATAGAATATCTGAATCCATTGTGCTAGTTTTAATATTGGATTTTGTTTTGATGTAGCATTTGTGTATGTTTTACCATCTTTTCAACGTCGATTATGGCCTACACCTGTTTACGCTGCATTGATGGCAAAATGGCTGCCGATTAAAAAAAAAGAAGAAAAAAAGGGCCGAGTACGGTTGCAGCAATATGACGGAGATGCGGCATAAATTCTAACCTTGAAATGTTCAGATTACGATATCTTTATAGTATACTGATCTTTATAGTATACTGTTTTTTAGTTGCTATCAAAAAGGCATTAACATACTTAACCAACATGATGCTTCAGTCAAATTGTAACTTTAGAAAAGATAAGTAAGTAATACTATATCCAAGTATTGGACGGATTAAAATCACTAAAAACACGAGGATTCATCACTTTGAATGCTCACATATTTATAGTTATATATATATATATATATATATATATATATATATATATATATATATATAGTTATATTTCAGTCTGCACCAAGGACCTTTATCATAAGTATCAAAATTAGACGGCGATATCAATCAAGGTCCCAGGTATCCGCGATAATACAGAGCTTACTGTCACTATGTTTTATTATTTGGGAGAAAGTAGTTTGAATGAAAACTCTCCTCAGTAAAAAATGTGTGGATTATTCAGAGGAACCGGTATGTCGTTTCTAGGAGGACGCTCGTTTAGTTCCTTTTATAGAAGTGAGCACTATAAATAATACAACAAAAGGGGGGGGGGGACGTCTTTCTCTATTATATTTTCTGGAAGTCAAGAGAAAAGTCACTGTGGTGAATCTTGTCTGGCACAATCTCTCAAATTACTTTGAAAATAACTTTTGGTTTTTTGAGCTCACGATCTGATGATGACCTCGAGTGTCAAGGTCGGCTTGTTTTCTGCAGCTTTCCTCTTCCACGCATTTCTTTATATAATAATTGTCTATTTTTTTCCCTCCTGTATTTAACATCCAGCAGGACCTCTAATGCTCAGGTTTGACTTGTTTTACATGTACTGATGATGCGTCTGAAACAATAGTGACTCAAAAAGGAGGCTGAACTACGACTGAACTCAGAGGGCCATGAATTAAAGAATTCATGCGCTTCGCGAGCGACTCCTAAGATCACGTGCGGCCGACACTGTGAAGGAAAAGGAGTCGTTTGAGAGCGGCGGCTGGTGGGGGAATGTTAATGTGCACGTTGACCACGGCGTTCACACTGTGCACTTCCACATCGGAAGTAAGGAGGTGGAATAAAAAAAAAGAAGAAGAAAGATCCACCACACCGCCGTTGATGTGAATTGTTGTCATTTTCATTTGAGAAAATGTGTTTTGTTTGCAACAACTGAGTTTAGTAGCATCAAATTTAAATAAAACAATTATATATTATATATATATATATATATATATATATATATATATATATATATATATATATATAGGAAGTTTTGCCCTCCAGGTCATTCCTTAATTTATTTTTTAAAAACAACTTTGAAACTTTTTTTTTTTTTAAACTTCAACAATCATCAGGAATAAATAAAGATGAAGAGGCAGATGTTTCTTAACAAGACGTGTTTGTTGTTTTCATCGCACATTTGTCCATCCGCCTTTTTTCATTTTTTTCGATTATTGAGCAAAAAGTATCTCGTCTAGAAGATTTGTATACTGTAGTTCATATCAAACAGTGGGAAATTAATTTTGACAAGCGAACACGGTTCATGTTGTGAAGAAAGGATTCAGGAGTCAAACGAGACACACGCACACAATTCGCTCCTACCTCTGGGCAGCAGGACAGGAAGGGCTTGATGTAGATGTTGGAGTCGTGCACTTTGAGATTGTGGTCGCCCAGACCTCGGGTGACCCCGATGGTCGCCAACACACGAGCCTGCAAAAACAGATCAGAAGGGAAGTTTGTCGAGATGTGTAACTGTGAAGCAAGATATTCTTTACTAAGAGCATATACACACACTGCACCAGGGATGAAGTTAAGACTCACTTGATTAAAATACAATATGGCCTTCTGTGAGCCTCTTCGCATTCGTCCCTGATAATTGTAAAGAATAACCTGCGTGACACATCCCTCGCGGCGCACCACGGACAGAAACAAGCGGCTCCCGGTGGGAACCTGTCTCTGGATGGACGAGCAGCATTTATGCAGAGAAACACCAGCTCGTCGTCAAGCGTCTTCCGGTTCTGGGAGTGCCTCGCGATTGTTCCACCGGGGGCCCCGGGCGCCTTCGAAACCAAGCGAGCCGATTCCCACCGCAGGTCGCCGCCGCCTCTATTAAAAAAAAAAGGCGGCTGGCGAAGGGCTGGGGGGGAAGTGGGCTAATTGAAATCGACTGTACAGCTCATGAGACAGGGCAGCGCGTAAGGAGGGAGATAGGAGTTGGGAGGGCGAGTCAGGCCCGGATCAGTGGAGGGAGAGAGAGAGAGAGAGAGAGAGAGAGAGAGAGAGAGAGAGAGAGAAGAAGAAGAAGAAGGGAGAGCGTTTCAAAAAAAAAAAAGCTCCTCCGGGCGGAGAAACGGAGAAACATCCTGGGATTAATTGTTGAGCGCCGGGGCCCCGGCAGGCTGCACGCCGAGCTTTGAAGTGCTCTGGCGTTTTTCTGCCTTCGCACAAAGCCCCCTCAGTCCATCGAGCCATCCGTCTCCGTGTCTCACTTCAAAAGGGGAGAGAGAGAGAGAGAGAGAGAGAGAGAGAGAGAGAGAGAGAGAGAGAGACGCGACGTGGGCACGGCCAACTGCGCCGCGGTGCAGACACCTGCCCCCGTCGTCAGTCGAGCACGACTCTACTGTCGGCCGGAGAAGGCCACGGTGAGAACATATTCGGATCCATCGTGCCTCCTCACTGACCTTTTGTTCAATGCAACAAGGACAAGATGCTGCACACCGCCACCACACGCAGCAGCAGCAGCAGCAGCAGCAGCAGCAGCAGCAGCACCAACGAGGGAAATGTCATGAACAGCGTGCCGAGCTCGACCTTTTCCCCTGTGGCACGCGTCCAAACGCTAACTAGGTTGCCCTGCAAGCCGGTGCTTTAGCCACGTTGTATTACAAGTTAAAGTGTGTCCCCTTTTTCTTTTTTTTTTGACACTTTTTTCATCTGCCTTTCATCACATCTCACGGGGCGGCTCCATCAGGAGTCCCACCTTTTGACTCCTAGCTGTGTAAAGTGCTTTGTTTTACCTGCGGAGGGACATAAAAAGCCCAAAGAGCTTTTTTCTGTGGCGTATTGGTGCAGGATGTGGAAAGAGAGGCCTTCCACTGGCTGAGAGGGGGGGGGGGGGGGGGGGCTGACTAATGGTGCCCTCGTGAGCTTTGATTACAGGCACAAGTCTGTGGGAATAACATTTCTTACCTTCTTCCCTTCGCCGTAGATCAGGGGAAACTTTAGGTCATCGTCCTCGATGGTTTTATACGCCCTGCACAGAGGAGAGAGGACACTTTAATGGCTTTGTGGTTTATGGCAGCCGGGCGTACGCGTGCCCTGATGATACACCGCCCCCGCAACCCCCGTAGACCCTGTGCCGAGCCGACTGGCACAGAAAGAAAAAAAAAGAGAAAAGAGTATGCTAGGGAGGGAAGAGAGAAAAAAAGAAAGAAAATCCACCCAGACATCACACAGAGAACGACGCAGAGCCGTAGCATAATTTAGCAGTTTTTTTTCTTTTAAACCGATCTTGTAAAAGTCTCCCTGGCGACAAATAGAGAGACGTCTATGAGGGTATGAGACACTCTTGGTTTACGGTTGGATTTTTAAAAAAAGACTTTGTGTGTGTGTGCGCGTGTGTGAGTGTGCGTCCGTGTGTCCGTGTGTGCATGTGTGTGTCTGAGTACCCACGTTTACATTCCCCGTGCTCTCAGAGCTGTGTTTAAAAACTTCCCCAAGTGATGAATAATTTACAGTCTCCAGCTTGGGTCCATACAGAGCTGCAGTACAAGGGAAGAAAAGAAAAAAGACTGTGTAATGCTGTATGTATTCACGCCAGGTCTTAATTAAGACACACTTTCACCTCCATTACTGGCGCTCAGAAACCCTGCGCTCCTGCTCGTGTAGCCGGTGTACAGTTGGACTCGGGAGGAGCAGCTGTGTTACTGTAAAGCTCCAGAAACATTACACATTTGAGCCAATTTTCCAGAAGAGCTGCCAGCACAAGAGTTTTTTTCTATTCACAACTCGCACTCGAAAAAAAAAATCAAAAAATCTGCCCTCCTTACCTGGATCAAATAGCATTTAGAAATACAGGTTATTCTTTATTTTTGGACTGGAGGAAATAAAAAAATGAAGAAATGTTTTTTGAAGTAAAGCTTTTTATGTGAAAGAAACGACAGCTAATGTGTCTGAGAAGCGGATTAAAAAATAAGAAAATGTGCAAATATCACATGACCCAGGCTCGCCGCCCCCACACACACACACACACACACACCTTATCCAATGTATGTCAGCTGCTGCGTAGCCGATTAGCAGGGACCTGGATGTTTTTTACATTACTGCTGGTTCCACTCAGAGAGACCATATGTTTCCACCTTAGGCGAGCACCATACTGCTGCACTCAGCACTTTTTTTTGTTTTCTTTTTCTTTTTAAACAGTGTGCAGAGCGAGGACTATTGCAGCGAACTCTGCCCACAAACACAGAAATACAGAGTCTCCTCACTCGTGTTTGCAATATTCATGGCGTGGAAAAAAAGCAAAAAAAATTAATTAAAAAAAAGCAGTTTGATGACGCAAAAAAACTTGAACTTACATTAACCCCAAAAAAAGGATCTAATTAAACTGGTGCAGGTCTCGCCGTCTGAACTACTTTTCGACCTGCCGCATCACTTCAAAACTTCTTTCATTTGAGTATTTAACCTTTCGAGAAGTGAAGTCTCCGAACAAAATACAAGCAGACACTCTTTTACGTCATTATTTCAAAAGGGGTGTTCGATGAAATCCCCGGAGCCTGCAGGCGGGGGACGCTCTCCCTCTGGGGGGGGAGCGGAGAGGTTGCTCAAGGGGCCGCACTGTTTGACCACAACACTGAGCGCTTTCACCTGATACGTTGCAGAGTGTGACCGAGTGAGTGAGAGAGAGAGAGAGAGAGAGAGAGGGATGGGAGAGGAGAGGAGAGGAGAGGAGAGGAGAGGAAGAGATGCAGTGGGGGGGGGGGGGGGTGACGAGAGACAGGCAGGACCAAAGAGTGATGTCACCTCCGCTCGGTGCAAAGAGGGGTGCCAGAGAAACATTAGCAGCTTGTGCTCGGCGTCCTGATCTGCACGCACACTATATACACACACACACACACACACACACACACACACACACACACACTTTGAGGTGACATTGCGGCGGGCCCGTGTGAGCGGCGGATGAAATCAGAAAACGATCGACAGCTGGGTTCAGACAAACTTCTTTTTTTTGGCCAACCTTGAGGGGCTTTTTTTTCTGCAGATTGAGCGGCGCTTCCAGGAGCAAAAATGACGAGCGACGTGACGACTCTCCAAATCGCATCGGTCACATCGGAACGAAAGCATAACGGGAGAAGTGAGGGAAGAAGAGAGGGGGAGGAGCAGGAGACCTTCACTGTCCACAGGTTCAGGAGGAGAACAGACGCCCACGTGGGCGCCGGAGAGGAGACAGCTTGACCGGCCGTTCGTTGTCATTTATAACTGCCCTCCTCCTAAGTTCCCCTTTTCCTCTCCTCCTCCATCTCTAGCTGTGCAGCTTACATTTCTCTCTGTCTCTGAATCCCCCCCCCTCCCTCATCCCCCCCCCCCCCCCTTTGGATCGCGGCGAACGCGGCCGCCTGCTCGCCATCCATCACCGCGTCCTGGACGGCGACCGCCGTCACAGTGTGCGTCACGGAAGCGGCCAACTGGCCGAGGGAGGATGAGTCAAAAGGAAGCCGAGGGAGGAAGACAGAGAGTAGGTGGGCTGCAGGCCTGTATGCCTTCATTAGAGCGTGGCCTTGATCATTGATGCCTTTGAGGGAATTGGATGCTGGTGTACACCCACACACACACACACACACACACACACACACACACACACACACACACACACACACACACACACACACACACACACACACACACACACACACACACACACACACACACACACACACACACACACACACACACACACACACACACACACACACACACACACACACACACACACACACACACACACACACACACACACACACACACACACACACACACACACACACACACACACACACACACACACACACACACACAGCATGTGGGCACGTAGGCTGCACACACTGACAGGAGAGTGTACCAGAAAGCTGCAGAGACCTGAAAAAAAAAAGATCCTTTGTACCTATAGAGCGTCTGAACTGCACCTATACAAGATGTCACCCACGCACGTCAGAGCGATCCGCCCCGCTGGCTGACAGGGTACTCATTCAGGACCCAGACGTAAGTCCGGGTGATACGAGCAGAGCTGGTTTATGGGTAGAACCTGATTAAAAATACATCACAGCCCGCCGAGACAGCGAGCAGACGGCGGGCTGAGAGTTGTGTGCCCGATAAGGAGCGCCGCCACGGACTGACCTACATCTGCTGAACCCAGCCGGTTCCTCTCTCCTCAAGTCGCCTGCAACTACCGCTCATAAGCAGAAGTTTATGTGCAACACATGTTCTACGTGTCTAGAATAAAGATCTTCAATTTTATAAAAACAGGAACTCAAGTACTGCGCTTACAGCTAGGGTAGGTCATGTGTTATAGTAACCTCTTTTGTTATATTCTCTTGACATAACGACAGCAAGCAATAAATAAAATGCCCCCGACAAAGAAAAGAAAAAAAGCAAACCCATGACAACCAACATTCAACCAGGAGATCTTGTTAAAGATCTTGTGGAGTTATTGTGACATGTTTACATATTTTGCTTAGTTTACAGACCTTTTTAAATAAATTTAAAAAAAAAGCCTACTCATGATGTTTTTCCCTTAACTTAACTCAGTGGTGTCAAATAGTTTTTGTGGTGGGTCACATTTGGATGCCACCGTCTCGTAATGCGCTGTGATTGAGGTTGTGGTTATTTCACATATTTCACGCGAGAACCCGTTGAACAATAGCCATGTTTGTGTTTAAGTTCATTATTGCATGTTTACGTACATAATGATCATTTTGAGAGAGTGGCTTTGGAAGGAGGCCTCGAGGGTCGGGCCGAGTAAAAAGTACAAGTAGCAGGAAATCCACATATTGAGTGTATTACTTGAGTAAATACACTTGAATACAGGACTTACTTGTTATGGAGTATTTCTTTTTATTGTGGCAAAGCACTAAGTCGAATAAGGTCCTTAAAGTCAAATGTTCTCCTTGAAAAAGGAAATTAAAATGTACACTTAATGAGCTGCATTATGAGCTCTTTCCCTCCCTCACTTCAATACTCTGGTCCCTTCTTTTCCTTCTCCTCTTTCTTTTATCTCCCCTCCATATTTCCATTTGTCCTCATGTACCGGCTCTTTTCTTCCTGCTCTTTCCCTCTCTGACTGGTTTCACCCCTCTCTCCACAGTGAGATAAAGAGCTGTCCTTAATGTGCCCACACATTCCTTCTTACCTCCCTCTGACAGAAGTAGACATGTCAAGGCCACGGCATGGAGCTCCTTCTGACAGTGGAGCTTTTGAATGGCTTTCATACACTAATGCACCCTCAGTAGGATGGAGATTGGCCATTTGCATAAAAGGGTACATCATAGAAAAATCACTCAAACGCACATAATACTAACAAGTGATGTTTGGGCAAGGCATAATTATGATTAATTTGAAGTTTAATGATGTCAAAAAATGTTTTTTTTTTGGTACTATTTTTAAAACACGTGTGGTATCGTCACAGTCACTTTGTGCATTGTGTTTGACGTTACGGGATGAATTAAAAAAAACAAAAAAAACAAATCAGTGAATCAAGTCAATAAAAATAAACATTTAAAAAAAAGTCACGCACCACCCCGACATGGTGAAGTCCCGGTACAGCATCCTCTTCCCGACCTCCTTTCTCTGGACTCTCCTCGGGAATTCCAGATGTGTGAACTCGTTCCCTAATAAGTGGGGCTGCATGTAGGCCTTTAGATATGGAAAGAAACAGAAGAAGATTGACGTACCCGGGAGGGGGGGGGGGGGAAACAATTGCACGGTCTATTAAGCTGGCAATGAGAGCAGGCGGTGTAATAGAGACGGAGCGACGCGTAGCTGGTATATCTCAATGGGAGAGGGTAGGTCAGCTCCCCTAATATCTGACAGCTGAGAAAGCAGCCCGAGAAAAAGGTTTTTTCCTTACCAGGAACTGCAGTCGCTGTCTCTCTGACTCCGGCGTGAACTCTGCCGACATGGGGATGACTTCCCCGGCCCGGATGATGATCGCTCTAAAAAGGGAGTGGAGCAGACGCAACACATTTCTGTTTATTCAAACTGGGACACACGGTTTCTGCTACATGGGCAAAAAAATAAAAATAAAAACAAAAAAAAGGTACACTCGTTTTGGCCACTTGAGCAGCTCACCTGCTGTCACCGGCGTTCCCGACGTAGAGCTTCCCGAGCAAAAAGACGACGGCCAGAGCGGTGCAGCCACCTGAGACGTTAAAGACGGCCTTCTCCTTCTCGATCTGCACATCCTACACACACACACACACACACACACACATATTTATATCTAGAGCACATCATCCGCACCCATCATCTGCACATTATCATGTTTTAAATCATCACAGCCGTCAAAAAAAACATTTTCCCCTCCCGTCACGCAGCGCCACAAAGCATTTATCCAAGAACCTGACACCGAGTAAAATATTACCCTGGTACTTAAAACCCACCGTTATGCCATTATTAATTATAGCAGCGTAATTAATTCATTCATCAATGGCGTCATAAGTCAAGGAGCAATAAAGCGTAATGGAAACCAAAAGGAATTGGAGAGAAAGTTTGGAGCTGGCCGCTGGTTATTACACTGGTTAATTAGCCCAGATTAATTTGTTGCTAATTAAGCCCCCCCCCCACACACACACACACACAAAAAAAAGCCCATGCTACTGTATCAATTCATTAATTAGATGGATAATCAACCTGTCAGAAAATTAATCAAAAGGCTAACTTCAATTTTAACCAAGCCCGCTCACACGTGGTTCAACCCGTTTACGCTCCCCGCGGCTACTGTTGATGCTAACGGCTCCCGAGGGGCCTTTAATGGCAAAACAGAAGCAGGAAATAGTCCCGGAAAAATGCACGGCCCCTGCAGCGCCGCCTCCTTATATATATATATTATTTTTTTTTCTGGGCAGAAAAGACAGATGTTTGTGAGTTCAAGTGCATGTACAGTCGACAGTTCTGCATGCGTGTGCATAGAAAGCAATCATTAGTGTGACCGGATGTGTGTGTGACTTTGTACGCTTGTGTGCGTTTTTTTGTGCAGACGGCAGTGTGTGTGTTTGGGTACATATGCGTGTTCCCGAATGCCTGCACTCCATCTCCCTGTCCAGATCCAGAATAAACACACACGTACATTATGGCTGCTGCACACATTTCTCAAGAGTCAGGGAGGATGGTGTGTGTGTGTGTGTGTGTGTGTGTGTGTGCTTGTTGGGAGAGGGTGAACGAATGTGTCCTTCACCCCTAATTGAATTATGAGTCAATAGCGAGCCATACATCTTTATCCTAGCTGTGTGCTGCAGGCAAAGTCTTTAATAATGAAAATGTCTGCATAAACAGCGACACCTCTCTCCTCCCCGCTTCCGCCAAGAGGAGTCGAGTGACGACCGAGCTGAATGACCCGCAGGCGGAGACGAAAAGCTTTCCGCACTTCTTCAAAATTAAACTTGTCATTGTTTCGTGGAAATAAGATTGAGAAAAAGAAGAAGAAGAAGAAGAAGAAGAAGAAGAAGAAGAAGAAGAAGAAGAAGAAGAAGAAGAAGAAGAAGAAGAAGAAGAAGAAAAGCCACTAGAGATGGGACGGACAAATCATATGACCACATCATCCATCACGACACAAATAACTCGAGCTAGAACTGAAATCCACTCAAATATATCAGGGGCACGCTAAAAACCACCATAGACACAAACTAAACCTCAGGAGCTACGCACTAGAAACCAGAAACACCTCGTCCACACATCGTAGCATCGGCGTTTTTAACTTTTAGATACTAGTGAAAGACAACTAAGCGATGTATGTATATATTTCTACAAAATGTAAATAACAAGGTACGCTCATAGAAGATGTGAATGTTTGTTGAAGGCTTGTTTTGAAGGCCACCATCTTCATAGCGGAGCTCGGCTCACTCTCCAAAGAAGAAGAAGAAGAAAAGGTTTGACCGTACCACCTGTGAGCTCCGGGTCAGGGCTGTTTGAAGAATAGAACAACAAAGCTATGGGATGTATGGAGTCGTGTAAACGGCTCTAAACGATATGGAAGGTCAACAGTGTGGCAAACAAAACCGTTAGTATCTGCAAGTGTCCGTCAGTGTGACCTGTGGTCATTGGACAAATATCGGGAAAGGGGCGGGACAAAGGAAAAACAGAGAGAGAATCCAGGTAGGGCGAAGGAAAAATTAAAATAAAAAATTAAATTATATATATATATATATATATATATATATATATATATATATATATATATATATATATATAGATAGAGCTAGGTCCAGAAAATGGAGGAAAAATGGTAGTAACATTAGTAGGTTAGGACACCAACATGTAGCATCAGCTGGTAGCCGTTTCTTTAAGTCAGCTTGTGTAACTAGTGGACTAGTGTGAGCCTGGACCCGGTGCTGGATTCAAGGTCCTCTGATGAAGACACCCAGACACCTGTTGGGCTGTTCAGATGCTGCGAGGCCTTCTGGTGCGTCTGGTTTCTCCAGACTGATGCCGACGCTGACCTGAGAGTTGGACTTCAGTAGTTCTGCTCTATTGAAGTGAGGTAGCACACAAGTTTTCTCATTTTAGTGCTTATTCGGGTTCGGCTTCTCTGGGTGGTTAGGAGTCCCGTTGGGTGTTTGAGCTTAGTTTGCTGGGGGGGGAGTTTTAATAGAAGAATGATCCATTTTTAAGGTTATTATTTCAAAAGGTGTCTCATCTGTGATTCTTTGTGTTTTTGCGTATCGGTTGTTTGTACATACGGTACTTGTTGTTTCCTTTCATTCCAAATACTTGCGTGGGCACAGTTATAAAAAAAAGAAAAGAAAAGAAAAAGCGCATAACCAACTTGCCTAGATCTGACAGGTTTGACGTTTCTATATTTAGTCGCCTCACATTAAGCTCTTGACTATGTAGCTGAGAGGTTTTACTGGCCCAATAGCCAAATTTACTCCGAAATGGAAACTATTGGCTCATTAGCAAATTAATAAAATCAACAGAGATTTGTTCAAGCAGACTAACAAATGTCATCTATCCTTTTAGTTTGTTATTGTCATGAATAGTCGCTATTTGCATAAAAAGGAAAGGAGGAATTAAATAAATGATTCATCATTCAAAATCAGAGGATCGGCGGTTCGATCCCCGGCTCCGCTAGTCCAATGTCTCTGTGTCCTTGACAAGCAGGACGTGACATACTGAGCTTCATACGCTGGGCCGGCTCGCTGGTTCCCAGTTTACAGTCGTTGTGCTAAGCTAAGCTAACTGTCTGCTGAATACAAGCCAATAAGCACATTTCCCAAAATATTGAACTAATGCTGATAACCCAATTCATAAATGAGGCATAGGATATTCACAAGTGGCAGTCTGCTCGCACGCGCACACACACACACACGCACACGCACACACACACACAAATGTGTTCTACTAAAGACGATCACACAGTGAAATCATCTCCCCTCTCTCTGAAACGAGCCCACCAACCGCCTTTGTACATGTTGCTTTTGATGTTTACACACCCCCGAGTGTTTATCGGGCTTCAGTAGCACACACACACTCTCACACACACACACACACACACACACACACACACACAGGAATGCAGTGAGTCGTGTCAGAGGAAAAAATGAAAGGCAGATCCCGCTGATAAGATACAGAGAGACTCAGTGAACTCTCAGACGAGAGATTTAGAGAGATACCAAACCTTCCCAGGATTCTCTTGACACTTCCCATTTTCTTAAAGAATGAGCTTCATTAAAACGATGGGGGGTGGGGGGGGGGAGATGCTGCCACAAGATCGACTTTAGGGAAGTGACCGTTTTTGGGTTCCAAGTGGAGATGCGGACCAGTTTGCAGTTCTTACACAAAATAAATGAAAATAAAATGGCAGCTGTGGAAGGAAAAGCAGACGCTGTTTTTCCAGGTGGTTACAGCGTTGCATCTCGCCTCCGGGCTCCAATTACAATTAGTGAGACACTGAGCAATGAAGTACAAAAGCTCTCTTGAAGAACAACTTGAGACCATTAGAGAGCTTTTTGGAGCCGCGAAGCATTGGGGAGGTCCACCGTGACTGCAACGGTTGGAAATGGTGGACTTCGGTGCAATTCCCCTTTAAGACCGAGAGAGGACACAGAGGGTGAAGAGTGCAGCGGGACGACGAGCCACAGGGGTCACGCGAGAGGAGAGACGGGAAGCAGAGCGAGTGAGATGTCTGCTGATAGCTAGGAGTCGAGGGGAGAGAGCTTTCTGTCAAGGAAACGAGGACAGAAACACACAGGAACTATTATTTACTGTTCAAAGTGGATCCTAATTTCAGTAATCTATGATGCTTTCTGCAGATTGCTGCCATTCCATTTCAGCAAATTGTATTGTAACAATGTGCAACTGTGGTTCACAACTCACAATCCTCACGGCTCTGTAGCAACATTCCATCGTCATTAACCATAAACTCACAATAGACCTCTCAATTAATTAACTGATCATTCTACAATCATTAATTACACCTACACAAGGCCGTAAGTGCCCCAACACTCTTATATCCCTTTTTATGGCCATGGAGTTTGGTAGGAACAGGTGATCGCACACCACCATCTAGTGGTGAAGAGGTGGAAACACAGGTGCACTGTGGAATTGTATTTTCTCAGGACATCACAGGCAAAAGTAGCACTCTAATAGATATTCATTATAAAAAATAAAATGTTTAATAGTTTTATTGCATGCAATACTATTTGCTTTTGTATATTGCTTAATTTTTGTAATTAGTTTTATTCATTCATATTATGTTTTGACATAGTTGATTAATCAATTGACATAAAATCAGCTTCTTTTTTTTTTTTTAACCAAAGGGAGAAGAAAAATACTGTTTCAAGTTTCTAAATTGTGAATAGTCTATTATCTTGAATAACTGAATATGTGGGGTTTGTGAACAAAACATGGCCTCTGAACTCTTCTGCTGGCAATTTCTACAGAACAATAATCAGTGGATTACTCGCGGTGCGGCTCCAATTTATCATTATTATAGTGTTTAGTTGAGTTGTAGGTGCAACAAAAGGTGGAGCATCTCGTCTGTTTTATCGACGTCTTTCCCCGCAAGACTTTGAGAGACTGTGGTGCTCGACTTTTGTAAACCATGTTGTGCATGATCATATCTTTAAAAGATGTTTGTCGTGCGTGTGTGTGCGCTTCCAGGTTAAGAGGAGCAGTCATACATTATCATCAGTGTGGACAGCAGCTTGGCGTGTTAGTGTACACGCGTGTGTCTGTATCGTGTGTATTTACACCGCAATCATATCAGAATTTAAGAATTCTGTGTACGATTTGTTGCGACGATCTATACAAATGTGCAGTTATTATCAAATTCTGTTATGATGTGGGTGAAAAGGAAATGAAAGGAAAAGCATGTAACAAAAAAAGCTCAGATTAACACTTACAGTTTTGATTGCAGGCTTGCATTTAACAGACACGTTTGTGTCTTTCATTTTTTCCAGCATATCGTTGCTTCCAAGCAAGGCAGCCGGAAAAAGTTTCTTTTTTTTAAATTATTATTTTGAGAAAAAGGGCACGTCTGGCCTTTTTTACTCCAGCAATGGAGGCAAAAACTTTGGTCAATTTAAAAAAGGGGGATGTCCAGCGTTATTCTGGGCATCACTAACTGAAGTAGCAGTACCCTACGGAACATTAAGGGCAACATGTTTCCTGTGGTGTGTGATGCTAATGGCGCGCATGCTATTTCCGGTGCTAACGCCCCCTTACCATGTCTTTGAAAGCATTCTCGATGGCTCCGACCACCAGGCTCTCGTGGGACACTTTCTTCTCCGTGAAGAAGCGCGTGGGCGGGGTGCTGGGCGAGCCGGGGGCGCCCGCGGCGCCGCGGAGGGACGCGGCCCTGGTGAGGGCCCGCTGGGACGTCGGGGTGAGGTGGTGGTTGATCGCCTCCTCCCCGAAACACGTGGGGGGCAGCAGGTTCGGACTGCAGACGATCTCCATCACCTCCTGAAGGTGCAGGGCGATGTGGTGATGCAGGAGGCGGGACGCCACGACGGCCGCCCCGGAGCCGGCGTGGCCATCGAACATCGCCCAGTAGTGGAAGGTGAGGCTTTCGGAGCTGTCCTGGATACAGATGGGAGTCAAACGCACGTCAGACGATGGCACATTAATCCATGGATTGTATTTTAAGTCTTTATTGTCACCTGTAGTCCACAAATAAAGTGAAATAATCAGTGTCTACATGGCTCCCTATTAATAATGACCGTCTTCAACAGTTTCTCTAACCATCCGACAGAAGTTGATATGAGCCAATAAAATATGTCAAGATTTAATAAGGATCTCGAAATGGATGCTCGCAACAAAACTCCATGAAGTTAGGTTTGTGTGGGTGTTTTTTTATTATTGTCAAAATGAATGAAAACGTAATGCCTCGTCATCCAAAATGTCTGCTGTGGTTCCTTACCTGGAGGGATCCCCCAACCTCAAGAGACTGTACATTTCAGAAATAGGAAATAAGAAAAAGAAAGAAAAACAAAGGTCAGCTCTATGTGGCTTTTCTCTATACTGGACAGTTTTACTTCTTAAGCACTCTAAACTAAAATCTAGGGGAACAAAACACGACATTTAGTCTGCATCATGTGGCGGCGGGTAATGGATGGATGCTGTGTAAAAGGGTCACAAGCGAGAAGGTTGGGGACCACTGATGTGCATCGTCTCAGTGATCCAGAGGAATAGAAACCCTTGTTCCATCCTAGGTGGGACCGACTTTAACCCAGGTGTTGAAGCCGACTCGTCGGTGATTCACACGTTGCACAAAGCTCCACCCTGTATTGACACTGCATCTAAATCCATCCCACGCTGTAAGTGTTCAGGAAGGAACGCGTTCAGACTCTCATTCGATGACGTCTTCTGATCTAAAAGTGCCCGACCCGGTGATGTGTGCCGCGGGATCCACGCCTCCGGATGGAGGTGTGGATCCCGTCCATCTACAAAGTGCTCCCTCCCACATAACGCTGACACAAAGTGGCCTGTGATCCGCTTCAATCATCGCACGTCTTTTGAGTTTGCCGCCTTCAAAAAAGATGCAGCAACTCTGTGATTCCCCCCTCATAGCCAGTGGCCATGCTTATTTTTTCTTTCATGTATTGAAAGTCAAATAACATCAAAGTATGGACATTGAGTTGCACATATTTCATCATAAACAAGTATGTAAAGTGAAGAAAAAAAAAATGGAGGGCCGCTTTGTCCTGCAGGGCTTATAATGCATTTCTTTGTATTTCTGCACACACTAAAGAGCTGATTTTCTAAATATAGTGCGGGGCAGGTTCTACAACATGAGCCTATGAAGTGAGCAGAGGAGCACTACAAAGGCGCAACGCTCCTCTTATCGCTCTAGTCTCACTGCAGCAGTGAGTCACGAGGTACTTGCATGAGCTCGCTGGAGGCTCTGGCTGGGCCTGAGCAAAGAGCTGGTGGGCTGAGGAGGAGAAATGTTTAGTATTACTTTATCGTACAGAACACACTGTTCTTGCAGAAGGACACGTGGTTAACCTTTGAAGCCTGTGTGTGTGTGTGTGTGTGTTTCTGTGAGTTAAAAAAAAAATGATGGAAAAAGAGCTGATGGAGGCCGAGGCCGCGATGGGTGAAGGACGCGGTGCTGGACGTCCCGAGGAAACTGCCTATGGGGCTGCATGAGGGGACGCCGGGTCCCGACGGCAGGCCCCCCAGGGGCATTCAAGGACTACTGAAAATGTGGAAGCATCCAGTCTGTGACACGTTATCAAAAAGATGGCTCAGGATAACGCGTTTGTTTTTATAATCAAATGTAAAGAAATATTTTTTATTCACTTGCAATCATTAAAAAACACCTTTTAATATCCTACTAGTAGCAGCATTCGCTCATTTAAATTGCACAACTTTTTATTCTCACAAATATATATTATTGTGGTAAGGCCTTCTTCCTTGGGTGGCATTGTTGCAAAATGGTAGGCAATCTAAATATTGTGTAGTTTAGAAAACCTAAACGGTGGATTTTGTGAGAATGTTTTACGACATGTTTGCTGTGACTGAATTGTGATGAGAGTGAGGTACGCGCGCGCGTGTGTGTGTGTGTGTGTGTGTGTGTGTGTGTGTGTGTGTGTGTGTGTGTGTGTGTGTGTGTGTGTGTGTGTGTGTGTGTGTGTGTGTGTGTGTGTGTGTGTGTGTGTGTGTGTGTGTGTGTGTGTGTGTGTGTGTGTGTGTTCTGTGGCCGGGCATAGCTGTTGTGTGGTTGTGTAGTTTGTTAATTAGTAGGCGATTGTGCGAGCGGCCATATTGTTAACGATATTGTGTGTGTAAAGCCTGGGTTGATTACGTTGACGTGCATCCATGAAATATGTTTGCGTATTGGCTCCGTTTGACTCACCGGGCTCTCCCGGGGGCCCTGGCCCTCTCCATTGGGGAGGGAAGACCTCCTGCGGGTGGTCGGGGTTCGGTTGGGCGTGGAGCATCCTGCAGGTCTCCTCTTGACCACCAGCACCTCACAGCAGGCCTGGTCCTCATTCAACGTGCTTTTCCCTGCATTGATCACCCTAAATGTAGAGGGCACAAAAGGGACATAAAAACAAGGAATTTAAGCCACGCATCACTTTAACAGGACACCTGAGAATAAAAGACTTGTTTTTTATTAATTACAACGTAATATAAATTCAAAAAAAAGTATTGAATACATTGGAAATATGACATTACAAATACTGTAGACCATATAAATGAACTGTGCTAATATTAGTTTGAAAGGAATCCCTAAATCTAGTAGTGCTTTGTGGAATGATGAGTGCACTATACAGACATATGAATAATAAACATAATACACACTGACATAAGTTTAGAATCTACGACTCAATATTTTTTTAAGGGTCATCCAAGCTTCTAGGTTGTAGAAAGTCTTCTTTGGAAACAGTTATTTTGTTGGAATGATTTCGATCGAAGGAGAAAGAGACAGCTACACAGCTGTTAATACGTCAATAAGCTGCACAAAGACTGTAAGAAAGGAAAATAAATACATTATAGTGTATGGTTAATTAGGTTTAAACCATACATAAACCCTTTCCTCAATTTCGGTGTAAGAGATTCCCTTTGTGGCAGCATATCTTTTTATTTTTTTGCATTTTTATAATCAACGTGAGACAGTGTGAGATAAAGTCAGCAAACACACACACACACACACACACACACACACACACACTCTCTTTAAATACACGTCTCCATTCGAGACCCACGCATGCAGGTGAGAGGACAGAAATATACAGAAATACTGCATTATGCAACACCTGGCATATGGTGGACTGCTGCTGCGAGCTGGACAATACTCCATTCTGGATTTAGCCACACTGTGGGAGATGGTAAGTCCACAGCGGCCCTATTAAAACTGTCCATATGGGTATCGTATCAAAATCAGAGCTCGAGAGGTTAGAAGGGACAAAATGTGAAATCTAAAACATGTATTTTTGTCTCTCACCGTTTATTTCAACAGACATTCGTCATAAAAAAAAAAGGTCAATTATAGTTATAGACTCAAGACACTGGCAGCGTCGTGTCTCTTTAAGCGACGTCTCAAGCGAGAGCCATATCAAATAATTGAGACATTATGAAATCGAGCCAGTCGTGATTGCCTCCCCCTGCGGAGGATCTTATACAAGTAATCCTAATTGGTCCCGGAGATGAACGCGGCGAGCACGGACCCTCCGTCTCCAGCTAAGAAAACACTGTGGGTTGTCAAGCCGGCAGGATATTGACTGAGCAGACCTTCACTCAGTGAGATTGATTTTAATTGGAGCCTTTACGCAACGGGCTAGTCACCCCTTCCCCTGTCCTGAAATCTAATTATAGCACACTCCCTGTGGCGAGTCCACAAGACGGGTTCACATGAAACACAGAATTTGCCGACTCAGCCGTGGCGTAACGGACCGTATGACTTCTTTAAACTTCCTAACAATAGTCATAGATTGCTTATAATGCATCAGCTAATTTCAAGATTTTGTTATTATCAATAGAACATATATATATTTCCTCGTTTGAATGGTCTTTATGCAAATAACTACCGTAGATGACTCACAAAAGGACATCTGGAGGTAAAAACACCTCGACAGGAGCATCTCTAAAAGTTACATTTGCTCCCCGTTTTTCTTTTGTCCTAATACGATCCGATCCGATCCTCGACTGCAAAACCGTGATCCGGTTCCTCGTCGTCCTTGCGGGGGTCGAATTGGCTCAGTAAACCAGATCCCCTCACACCGAAAAGGGGGACACACCATACCATCTGGGAAGAACTGGGACGGTTTTAAAGTTGCACGCTAAAAAAGCGACACCCTATACGATCTGAAACATTATATAAAAGATCATTTTTGTGTGTGTTTTTGTAAGCGTTTTAACATCACGGAAGCTTTTACTGTACGTCAGTGGTTGTGAGGTACATAACAAACCACTGATCTTTCCCCATTCAACCACCAGTACGTCTCGTCCCAGAAGAACCGGTGTTGGTAGCTGTGGTCGAGTTTAACTGGTATTTAAAAAATTAATAGCACTGTGGTAGGCCTTGATCCTTTGTTAGTCCTGGTGACTTTATTCAGGACATCTCTATTTTATTTCCCCTTTTCTCCTGAGTTGTGGCCATGATGGTCTTTTTTGATCGATTCCGTAGACTCATTACATTTTTATTTTCTCGTCAGTGTGGGTCGTTTTGTCCTCGGAGACCCTGGTGCCTGATTCGTTTCTGTAATACGAGTTATTTTCTCGCTCGTTTTCTTGCTTCGTTGGTCCCCATTTTCTTTGCAAAGGTCGGGAAAGCTGTGAAGATAAAGTGACGGTTGGAATAGGACCATTGTTCATGTTATTGGTTCCTCCAGCTTTAACTGCTGCGACAAGTCAGGCAGAGAAAAATGTCTTTCTCTATCCGAGTGCAAAGAGGTGATGAATGAACTTTTTGACTTAAGCTGTTGCTTATTCTGCCTTGAAAAAGAGGCAACTCTAGTCTTAAAGATACAAATTCTGGATTGTTATATTGAACAGAGAAAATACCTGAGATTTAAAACCAAGTTTGTCTGTTTTATTGTTAAATACAACACAAAAAAAGACTATTTCCCACAGCATATCCAGCCCACTTCCAGGCAGCAGTTCATGCCACCGTTTTAGTTTTTAAGCTTTAAAAAAAAAAAAAAAAAATCAATCTGTGAAATGATGGTATGGTGTGTAAAATGTGCACGTTACGTTAGCATACGGTACGCGATGTGTCGTTAATGTGTTCAACTCTTTCCCCCGAAACTTCATCTGATGAATAGAGGCCACACAAAACTCAAGACACCGTCATGCGCGTCTGAGACCAAAAGCCCCCCCAGCGGTCATGTGACCCTGGACGTTCACATGATGAAAGGCTCTTCAATGCGAGAGGAGACGCCACCCAGACCCCGAGGCACGGCCAGTGTACGAGAGCAGGGCTGTCTTGTCCGCTTACCTAATTTCACTCCTTCCCATCTGAGACGACGACAGCGTGACCTTAATTACTCGGTCAGCGCTGTAAACCAACGGGTGGCTTCTTTTTCCAACATTTGACCCTCACGTTTTTGCTCCAAAAAAGGCATCATCAGACACCACCAGGTCGTTGACTGGACGTTTATCTTTTATATTACAATATCATTGCCCACTTTTATTTCATATGGGTCAATTTAAATATCTGGCGGAATGTCCCAATGTTTAGATAATCCCCCCATTTGCTATAATCCTTTGTATCCATTTCGCGACTGTACTTTTCTGCTGCAACGTCTCAGAATATGTATACGGCGAGGATAACGACGACCCGGCGGCGTCTTTATGGAAGTGCGTAACAAGGTCTTGTTCAACGTTGAACTCATCGTGAAGCGTCAAGTCGAGGAGAGCGAGCCGGCACTGAACTGCGGCCGCGTTACGTCGTTTTGTGCCTCACAGCGATGTGGCCGCGTGTCGACGCGGCAGACACAAGAAACATGCGCTGCGTCATGGGATGGAAGCAGCGGCGAGCCGAGTCATGCGCTCAACCTTCTCCGCGGCCCGAGGGGGTCGACGTTGACGTAATCGACCTCCTTTTTGCAGTGAAAAAATATCAGAAAAAGGCTGAAGAGAAAAATCAAAAAAGTGGAATTATGGATGAACCTGCTTCGTCACAACTGGTTTACCCTCTCACTGCCACTGGTCTCCCATCACGACACGCGAGCTGGAGGAGGTGGTGAGAGGAAAGAGGTGGAGGCCGACTGCACTCAACGAAGCTCTTAAGAATAGTCTTTGGCAATAATCATAATCATTCCACCGCTGGAGAGCTTTCTGTCGACTATATTTTATGCTCATTGCCAGCCTTGATTTATTCTTGTTGAAGTTCAACATCAAATCAAAACTATCAGGTGCGGACCATCGCTCTCGTCTCCCTCCTAGAAAGTAGCTTGGAGCAAACACAAAATAATAAGGGTAGAAGAGGCTGGAACCAAGTTGTCCAAAACAAATGGAAACATGCGGAAGTTATGAGCGTGTATAGGAACCTAGACCGGGTTAAAGTAGTCATAATTATTGTCAATCTATTTGACGATCAGACACTTCGGGGATTAATCCATCACTTCTTCATTCGGACTGCACCAAAAGAATTCAGAGGAAGGGACCCGGTGTGAGGTAACGTTTAAAATTGGGCGATGACACAGACCATATAGATCCATACGATTTACCGACCACAAATATTATTACATTATGAAAAAAAAAAGGTATGCCAACTGCGACTTGGCATTTGAGTTTTTTTTTTGTGAATGGACACAGAGGTCACAGCGATAGCTCGCCCGATTTTTAACTCGACCGAAGGCATCAGACGCAGTTATTTTTTTCAGGGGGGAGAATCATTCGCGGTCGGAGCTGACGCCTGCGTGACGGGTGGAAAACAAGTGGGGAGGAAGGCAGCGGGGATGAAAAGGGCGGTGAGCAATACTCACTGATCCATTCAAACGATTATGCTCACTGGACCCGACAGTGCACCCACTCGGAGACGGGAAGTCAGAATCCCTCTCGTGGAGCTAGAATTATCTTCCTGTCACCACAGGGAGCAGTTCAGAAATGACCCCAACAGCTAACCCAGAGACCCTTAGTTATCCGACACACACACACACAACTGATCCTGTAGAATTAACTATTCCGTTTAAGTCTGGCGATTTTAATAAGAAACCAAAACCCCAAAACAATAAATGTGTTTTAATCCTAAATTAGCAATCATTATGAATTAATAATGATATTATATATATATATATATATATAGATTACCATTTTAACTAAATGTATGCAACCTACATAGAAGTGGGTGATGGTTTCCTTTCTTTTCCGTCTTGAGATTTCAAATTATTCATGGCAGATTAGCATGAGGAAGCATAGCGGAGGGCGTGTATGAGACTCAACCACTTTCTTCAGACACAGACCATATAGATCCATCGTGCACTGAAACAGTCAACGAGTCAAAAAAGGTCAATCGATAGAAATGTGTCAACAACAATTTTAAGGACTGAATGCATCTCCACGCTATGAAATCGCCCTCGAGCTCGGGGAGAAAACATGTTTTCCCTCTATAAACATAATTGAGAGTGCAGTTTTGTTGAATGGGAACGTCATTTTGTATGAGACGGGGTTGTTTTCAAGCGATTGCTCTGTGAATAAGGAAAAGAGCCACCAAATAAAATCAACTCCCAGTTGCAGCCCTCATCCCTCTCTCTCTCTCTCTCTCTCTCTGCTGGACCCGTCGCCTGAGGGAGTGAGACCGACGGGGTCACGTGTGTCGGGAGCCCTGGGGCGGACTTCGGATGACCGAGACTTGCACATCGTCGGGTTCACAGCAGCACGCCAGGAAGTGGAAACATTAGATGCAAAGAGTTATGGAGAGTGTACTGCACGCATCGGTCTCACATCATCGATGAAGCCTTTAAGCTCCAGGAAACAGGCGTGATGATGAGGCGTCATGTCCTGGGAAGAAAACAGAGCACTCTAACTCTTCTTTGTGGATTCAGGGCACTGACTGAACTGCCGCATTTACACACACACCGTGTTGATAGGATCGCCTCGAGGACTGAACTGTGACCCGTACGGCTAAGAGACGGCCTCGCTAACCACCCCGATAACCCAGACACTTCAATGTGGGAGCGCATGAGTGGAAGCGACTGTGACGATGATGAGGGTGAGTGTTTGGCCTACTTTTGAGTCGAAAGCGAACTTCAAACCACACGAAGCTTTTTGTTTGCATAGTGCAGGTCTCGTGTGAGGCCGCTCTCACCGGTATGCAAACAACGTGGATCCTGCTCCACTGCTCAATGTTGTTTTTGCCGTCGGGAAAATATTCCACCAAGTCTGCATTTTCTCACGTTCTGCCTTTTAATTTATCTTTCATTCTGCAGCCGCGCTCCCGTGCTGTCGACACAGTTTACAGAAGCAACAAAAAAAAAAGGAACAACTTTGCTTTTCTCATGAGTCAAGCTGCGGCGCTGGATGCTGTTTACAACATGTCCCTCTTAGAATCTAACAGAGAGTTCGTTAGAGCCTCGGCAGGAAGCGGCCGAGGAGCCAAATGGATTGTGAGCACTCCCAAAACATAAACTGTGATATCAATAATACAACAGATGAACTCAGGTCTGGTTGGGATTCTGGTCTCAAGTTGTCAAGAAGGAGGAGGAGGACTTTTAGCATCTGACGAGGAACCCATGAGCAAGAACACCTACAAACCTTGAGTCTACTGTATTCTACATCTTAAAGTACACAGTCAAGTTTGACCAGCTTCACTGAGGCTGTTGATACTGTACAGCAATGAAACAAACATGGTGACTATTATCGTTATTGCTATTCAAAATAAAACCTTCGATTTGAGGGTGCAGTTTGTTGATCTCATTTTGTACAACATTAATTAAATAAAACACACACACACACACACACACACACACACAATGATTCTGCAACTATAATAAGCTGACGGTATTGTTGCATCATCACAATAATAAAGCACTTATGGGCTACATTGTAGCGACCGTATCTGTTTGGAGGAGGTATGTTTACGTCCTGTAGGAAAAAAATGTGATGTTTATCACTGAAGGAAGAAATCAGGAGAAAGCCAGCTGCTTCACCTTGGCCTATTTCTAATTGTGGTCACATATGAATCCTTCCATAATCATAATTATAAAGCGGCCGGATGCTCATGTTTACACCTTGACGAGTGCATGATCTCAGGGGGTCCGCGCACTCCTCCCAAAAAGAAAAAAAGGATGCTCTTGTGCGAGCAAAGATGGACGCGTGCAGGTTTATTACTCACTCTGCGTAGCCGGTGGACCACGGCAGCCGTTTGCTCTCCTTCAGGATGAGGATCGGTCTCGCGATGTGATCCGCCGAGCACTCGATCTCGTCCGGCGACAGTCCCAGGAACTCCGGTCTGCTGTACGGGTACTTCAGGGGCAGATCCGAGCCGCCGGTGTGATCCCCGTTGGAGCCTCCAGCCATCATGCCTCCCATAAAATTGGACACGGCCGATTTCACCCGCGTGAGCATGGTCCTGCTGCTGCTGCAGCTGCGGGTTGCGATGCGATTACGCGAGTGTCTCCCCCCCGACCACCACCACCACCACCACCACCACCCCCTCCGCCCGAGTTGATCCCCCGCACGGCGACGCAGTTTCCCCGGCGTGAAAAGCAGGACATTCAAGCCCCAGAGCTCCCAACTCGGTTGAAACGCGGAAACGAGAAGAAGAAGAAGAAGAAGAAGAAGACAGTGGGAGCTGCACGCTGGTCACGTGGCGAACCGGTTGCTGCTGGTGGATTTCGGTCGCACTGACGCGGCCCCTCCGTGCAGCAGCTTACTTGTTGACAAGTGCTGGAGGTCAAAGGTGCGTAATCCCGCAGTGACGAATTACCTCCGGGACCAGGGTGCAGCACGCCCCACCTCCTTCCTCGTTTCAGAAAAGGTCACGAAATTATTTCGTTAAAACATTTTTTTTTTTTTTTAAACAGACATGTCATGTTGCACATCTCAAGGATATGCACCAATATTTACTTTGGTTTGCCAAAAAATGTCATGCACTCATGAGCTGCAGGATGGCAATAATGGCGTCCTGCAGAGGTTTTGATGTTCTAGAGCCCGAGAGGTCTAAATCCCTTTCAGGCTCCTTAACTGTGAGAGCAGCCTACTCCAATATAACACATTGAAATATATTTATTCGGGAGGGATACTGCTGCATGGCAACACTGTCAGCATCAATCACTATAGGCCTATGGCATACATAAACCCAATGTATTTAGCCATGTCTTACAGCATGGGGCCCCTTAACGCCCAAGTGTGTAATGCGGCCTTTTTTTTTTAAGCAGATTTATTTCTGAGACCATGTTATCAGTTTATAATCAGTTTTGAAGGCAATTCTCAAAATTCAACCCTGTTGAGAAGCTGTATGTTTCCTTCTATTTTTGTGTTCTTTTTCTTTTTAAACATACTCGAATGGTCATACAGTCCTATCCTTTCATGTCTGTCCACATTTATTTTTATTTTTCCTTTTGTGTTTTTGACACTAAATGCAGTGAGCAGCTCAGACTGCTGCATACCAGGCTGTCCTTTCTGCTTTGTCCCAGGATGTGGAAACTATAGCTTTAACCAGGGGGACAAGGTAAAACTACAGGGCTTCATTCAGTGCAAAAGTGGAATGTTCTTATTATAAAAACAATTTTTTAAAGTACTATCAAGGGTGACCTGTGTTCAGCTTTAGACCGATGAACACAGGGGATGTGACCCACCAGTAATACCTTTTTTATTGCTGATGTGATTTCTGTCCATCAAACTCTGAGGTTGTCTTGGTATGTGAATATGTTCAGTACAGATAACTTTTCCAGTTTCATTTCTATTGATGTCCCCAAGCCAAATGATACACAGTTACAACACTACCACTTTCTAATAACCCTTTATTCCTGCTTTATAGATGAGTTATAAGTCATTAGGAGCAATGTTTGTGTTGTCCACTCCATTCACATTCAAAATAACACGCGGCAGAGGAGTTGATCCATTATTAATAATATTTTAGGTTTACTTAAATACAATGTGTGTGTGTTCTGTTGAGGTTGTTGCAGAAGGAAATTGCTTAAGCAAAACCTTGTGCAAGATTTCAGAGGGTTGGTAATGTTGAGAAACTAGCAAGAGTATGCTGGATTAAACAAAATCCAACTGTAAAACCCAGCCCAGTGTTGCCAAATCTTTATGATAATAACTTTATAATAACCGCAGCTAGTGAGGCAGGGAGGTAGGTTGGCAGGTGTCCCGTCCAATCATTGCATTCCAGCACAATGCAAATGGTCGGACGGGCTTGTTACAGACCCCAGATAGTGGATTTTATTTGTCAGAGCATTCAATTCATTGATTGCTGTGTAGATGCAATGAGCATTTCAACAGAAATAAATATTAATATATCAACAAACAAATTTTAAGAAGATTACCTATACCTTTTACATATCCCTCGTATTACTCTGTCATTTATCATTCACTCATTCACTATATTTAGGCCATTGTTGTTTACGAACATTACTTATCAGCTATGTGAAGTTAAGTCCGCCTCTGTCACACCCACTCCAGTTAGATACACGATACATAACTCGGATATAAATGCCTGTAATAGTAGACGTGAGCTGTCCCTGCTGCTGCTGCTGCACATGTTCCTGGTCTAGGTATGTGTCTACTATGTTTTTCCAGTACCTTTTTTTTTTGGGACGGCCTCTTGATTGCTTTATTTGGCATTTTAATATTGTTTTTGCTTTTATTAAAATCTTCATTTACTGGAGGACTATTAATTGTCTCCCATTGTAAATATATATGTTCTTGTAAGTGTGGCTACAGCTTTTGAGACTGAGAAGGAGTTAAAAGTGAGAAATAGATTTTTAACTGAAAGGTATATGGCTGTATTCTGGGGTTATGTGGCATTGTTGTCATGTAATAAAAGTTAGCCAAGGCCTTTTTATGGTACATATACATTTTCAAATATGAAATACTACTTATACTAGGCTATGGCTTGGCTGAATACTTGGTTATTATTTACTCTGTTATGTGCAGCTCGACAGGAACACTGGACCCAAACGCCGTCAATGATGGAAAAGCAACTTTATTGCTAAACAGGATTCCAAAAACAGGATTCCAAAACCAGGATACAAAACACGCACACAAGATCTTCCACGATCTAGACAAGACAAACCGACCAAGGAGAAAGACACAAACAGGACTTAAATACAGAGGGCTGGTGCAGATGATTGGACACAGGAGGAAACAATCAGGGACAGGGCAGACAATCACAGGGACAGGAAGTACAGAGAAACAGAGGACACGAGAGACTTCAAAATAAAACAGGAAACACCACACAACACTACAGATCCTGACATACTCAGAGATATCTGTCCTTATTGACCAGTAATCAACATTTAAAATTCAATATTTAATAGTCCAAGTCCTACACACACATCCATGGCTCCGCTCCGGCCAAGGCACACCATCAATAAATGTGTCCTCCCATCTCCCCCTTCGTTATTTTTATTTATTCTATTTGATAGTTTAAATCTCCTTACTTATTTCAGGAATTCGGGGCATTCGTGTATAATTCGCTCGCAGTAACTGAGTTCAATTATTATTCTAACAGGTGAAGAGCTACTGATGCAATATCGACACTGTTTGGTTTGAAACTACTTTGCACAGCTCACTAAAAGGTTTCCGATACCAGAGATCCAGTTATGAAATCAATGCTTCTAGATGTTACACGCATGAAGAGCACAAACATACAGAGATCTAGTCAGGGAAACCATTATAAACATATAACATTATATAACAAGCAGTAAAATGCACTTGTTCTTATCCTTGTAAAACATGTACAACGTCTCACATTTATAATTTTTTTTCGATTAGTTGTAATTCATACAAAAGCCACCGTTTGAAAATGACACGTGTTTTTTTTACGGGGAGCATGCGGACTACTGGTGGTGACTTCATATTCACTGTACAGATATGAGAGTGGTATCAAATTCTGCTGAAGCAAAATACTTGACTGACACTATATATATATATATATATATATATTTTTTTTTTATTAATTCAACACATTTTCTTCTTTTTATATAAACAGAAAGGTTACATCCGCAGCAATAAATCAGTTCAAACCCAGAAATGTGACCTTAATTATGACACATCTGGCCATATTTGTGTAACATCACTTTTGGTTCTCTTTGTTTCAACCTTTTTTTTCCGGCCCCCGTGAGTGGGTTTAAATGTGACTGTCTGGGCAGTCGGCCAGCCCACCGGGAGGATGCGTGTCTAGACATCCTGAACTCACAAATGCACTTAGTGCTGCGTTTTGGAGAAGCAAACCCGCACAAAATGATCTGTTATACAATACCGCAGTTTATATACTAGCCAACTCTCATATCTGACTCACAGGCTTCTTTCTGTTCGAGGAGCTGCAGTGGTTGAGAGGTGACGTTTAAAAAAAGAAAGAATAAAATCACAATTGGATCAAGAAAAAACTTGCATTACTTTTATAATGATTGAAAGATTGTCGCAAATTGGCCCTGTTGGACTCCTCTGGGAATTGATTCAAAACCTTTTAGTAGAAAAATTTTGCAATTTGAGACAGTCTGCTCCTGTCAACAACCCTGGAGCCAAATGTAGCTCGAGTCTACGGGAAGTTGGCAGACAGACGTCTTTTTTTTAAACGTTGTTATACGTGTACTTTTATTCAAAATCTCTTCCCATGTGACTTCTCATAATCTTCCATTCATGTGAAATTTACTTATTTGCTATTATGGCTAGATTGACCTGATTCATTGCCCCAGAGCAAAACATTGCTGCCCATTCAGCTCCTGCTTTATTCATTCTATGCAATACTATAATAATACAATAGTTTCACTGTGAAACGTTTGAAAACCATACATGCTTATACATTAAAGCAGTTGATCAATCAATGTACAACCCACATTTATTTTACGTGTGATTTTATTTATTTATATTATCTTTCAGAAGGTAAATGTCCTGAAACACATGTTCCAATATGTGCATTTTTCCACATGTGAAATGGGCTCCACATGTGATTGACGTGAAATATAGTTTGCATGCGAGACATTTTCTGATTGTTTAAACTCGATTGTCTCTAACAGTGAACTCTGAAAATGATTTAAAAAAACAACTGCCTGATTTATGTTCCACAACACAAGTTTACGTGCCCATTAATAACCGAGCGCTCACTCATTATATGTCTCTCGTGTAAAGGAATGAAATCCAATGAAAGTGGAGTTGCCAAATTGGCACACTATATCCAGTCAATAATTCATGAGTTTGCCAGCAAAGAGATCTACTGACCTAATTTAGGAGATGATGTTCTCCACATAATCATTGAACCCCCCTCACTGCATAATCATTTTTAGGAAATTTTTGGTGTGCACCTTTAGCCACGTCGTGTACTGTCGTTGGACAGGAAGACAGAGCCATGCTGCTAGAGGCTAAAAAAACTACTAAAATGAAGAAAAAATAGGAAAAATAATCGTTATCTAGGACACCTCTGTAAGATTAAACCAAACAATTTAACGATCACCTTTCTTACGAGAGACACATCACGTAATAATAATAAATACCTGAAGAAGTAATCTTCTGCTGAAAAATATCAATGTGAACCAATCAAGGTTTACAATGTCACTTAAAGCCCTTTTTTATATCTACAAAAGAGTCCAGCTCATTATCAGTGTAACACAAAATGTAAAAGAAAAGGAACATTTTGAACCCTTTTCACAATAAGTGCACGCCCTAAAATCTCAGAGGAGGCTGTTTCTACGGTATGATTTAAATGCAACGTCAGCAGAGGCTGTCGTCCCGGAGAGAGGAACAACTAATGTGAGAGAGTTTAAAAAAAACAATGTACCTTGAAAATCAATTTTATAGCTGGCAGGCTATACAAGAGCATACAATATCTCTGTTTTTAATAACCATGCCAACGCTCTGCGAGTAGTAGAAGGCCACTTAGGGAAGTTCCAAATCACATTTGTTTCAGCAAACTTGTTTCAACTTTAACTTTAATTTGGGGCTTCACCGCTCTGATTGTGGCTCCTGAGCTCTTCTTTTGTTGTTGTTGTGATGTCACTATGAGTTTTGAGACCTTTTCCAATGCCAGATTACATAATTCTGCCATATGGCTCAATAATGGTGTGCCGGCATGCTATCCACTGTGATTCTGCTGAATGCTGAAGGTGTTTTCTATTTCGTCTTCGCTCCCTGCATCGTCTCCCTCCAGCTCTGCTTTGTTCCTCACGGGATTATGACGGCGATGACGGAGTCAACATGGCTTAAACAATGTCTTTGTCATACCCGTCCGTGCGCGCGCGTGTGTGTGTGCGTGTGTCTAATCGGTCTGCTTGTCCAACTGATGACTGACTCACAGATGGACACAGATGGCTGCCCACACACACTGGTGCCAGAGGATAATCTGGTGTGAGCGCGGATGATCACAAAGGTCGGTGACTTGTTTGTTTGTCTGCATGAGACAGTTCAACACATCTCTATGTCAGCAGCGTCTGTCTTTTGACTCATAAACTGCAGTTCTCGCATTTATCACACCGGTTGTGCTCAGGTGGAAGTAAGTGGTCGAGTTATTATAACTCAAATTATTGGATCTCATATTGCTGGATGGAAACGTTTTATATTTATGTTGTAATTGAAGAACAACATTTTATTATTATTTTCGAGCCTCCTATAGTCTGCTTAGAGCGGTCATGCTCAACTGCCTGCAGCACATTCTGCAGGTGCTGCTCGCTCCTGGCTGCTGCCACGAAGTCTGATGTGAGTTTGAAACCACGCTCAGCACATCGCTCACCATTGGGATGTTGGCCTTGGTGTAAAATATTTTGCATGTGTTGTAACAACATGAAATGGAACACTTTTAGCACCCAGACAGATCAATATGCTGGAAATGTGTATTTTGATGCACCCTAGTGTGTGTATATATATATATATATATATATATATATATAAATTTATACTACTTGTAAAATTGTTTAAACTTGACCCAACGTTAAGGAATAAAGATTCACTCTCAACATTGTCAAGTTGAATCCACATGTCACTGAAACTAAACATTCAATATAGTGAAGTAAAAGTATTAAGAAGTATGAAGTAAAAATACTCGGGTATAAGTACACGTATGCCAACACTGTACCTAAGTACAGTACTTGAGTAAACATATGTTGCATCTAGCAAAATGAATCACGGACGCTTTGCATTACCTGGCCAGCGCGCGCAGCGACCCAAATCAAACACACCCAACAGGTGCACGCTGGGTGCGGCTAACATGCTAAATGCTAACATGCTAAATGCTAACATGCTCATGGTGCATCCTCCAGGTGAGCAGACTGAGGAGGACTTCAAAGTGCACACGACCCCCAGGATGTCAAGTACAAGTAACTATAGCATGTTGTCGCTTAATAATGCGTGTTGCTTGTTGTTGTTGTCCAGTCTTACTGTGTTTGTTTTGTTGTAATTGTTTGGGTGTTGTCCTCGTGTCTGGTTGTCATTGGTAATCAGTTGTATGCACCGGCTGCAAAGTGACGTGTATACAACACACACGTATCCATTAGTTTGGAGCTATGTGTACGCGTTGACACCTTTTTAATGCACTTTATTGTCTTCTTTTCTTTAACAGCTCTCTCCCATAACAATCTCATCACAAACATTGTTTTTCCTCCCTCCATTTTCTCATTATTTTTGATTTGCAAGCTCTGAGCTGCGAGTCTTGACCCTGAATAATTATATTAAACATGCACAAACACTGGGAGGTCACCAAATGGCACGCACAGCAATGGCACGCACAGCAATGGCACGCACAGCAATGGCACGCACAGCAATGGCACATTGCAGAAACACTGGAGCAACGTTGTTATACATGTTTCTGTTTGCCGTGGAATTGCATGGCAGGATTGGAGAGCTGGCTCCATGTAACATATTGCCATCGTATCACTTGTCATTCTTTTCTCCTGTTGAAATTTTGGTAAATATTGAAGTGCAAATTTCCAAACATATCAGTTTAACTGATTCTATTGGATCAGGTTTTAGTAGGCAGCTTGTTGTATTCATTTCTTACCAGCAGGTGTCACCAGCGTACTGAGAACCTTTCAGGGAAACCTTATCTGACCTGTGTGTGTGCATGTGTGTGTGTGTGTGTGTTTGAAGTCCAAGTATGTATAATAGTGTACGTTCCTGCATGTATGTATCGTACACGTGTCTTGTCAATGTATCTAGCACATTGCCAAACTCATCTACAATGTGTTTTTGTGTGATGCAGTGAGGGAGTAACACACACCACCAACAGGTCTGCCGCTGGAGTTGAACTGTGAATGTGTGAAATGATTTATGGGTGTCCAGGATCCAGATTCTATTCCCATCTGTCCCATCAGAGGGTTCAGCGGGGGGTGGGGGGTGGGGGTTACGATGCTTTGACCATTTGTCTCTGTTATTGCCTTCCTCACTACGTAGTTAACAGCACTTTTCTCCGAAGAAAAAGAAAAGGTGACATTTAGTGTCTTAGCAGTGGGGTTAAAAGGACACATGAGTTGTTGCCAAGGCTATTCACATGTACGTCTTGTTTCATTATTTATAACTGAAGAGGGACATTGCTTATCGAAAAATCTGTTTCAATGAGCGTTTAATGGAAAATTACTTTCAGTGAAAGCAGAACGACATGGTAGAAAACTATAGTTTATAGCATCAACCTGCGTTCAATATCCCTAAACAGTCACATGAGGGCCTTGGTTGAATGAAACAATCTGTGTCGGGAAAGGAGTTTATATTTCTATATTTATTTGTATGCTTCTTTTGTTAGTCATCACTTTGTTCATTTTCGTGTCTCCATTTGCCTCTTTGGCCCACATCATCATAACGACACAAACAGCCCTTAACAAGAGTGGAGATCAATGCACACAGAGCAGGAATAGCACTTTATAGTGTTTAGTCAGAGCCTCTTGGATTTCAATGAGCCTAAGCACCAATATATTCTTTAATAATAAATCCACCAACGCGGACAAAACAAAATCATGTTCTTTAAAGTGCCATACTGAAGGCCTTTATTGTCTGAGATGCAAAAACGTACTAGCTGAAGATGTTGACTTTGCCGAGTTTAAATTGCTCCATTTAACAGCCTCGAGTTCAGAATGTTCACACATTAGAGTAGATTCCCAGAAGACGAGCATGGCGTCTTGTTCTAATGCATTGCTCATGTAAAGAGTATGTGTGACAGGTGTGTGCGGGTTATAGCGATACAAATAGGAGCTGGAGGCTGAGGCCTCATTTCCCAGACCAACGTAGACCAACAGTCCACTTTGCAATAATGGCCGGCTCGCTGTCCATAATCCCGCTTATTATTACACGGCTACTCCCTAAAGAGATGCTTAATTTGACACAAATATTGATTCGGCAAAAATAAAAGGCGTGTCGCTTCTGCTCAAAAGAAAAGTCCTCTTGTTGTGTACAGAGATCAGATCTGCATCCATGGCAACGGTCTGTTTCCGTCTAGCAGCGGTCTGCTAGACAGAAACAACAGATCGTAGATTGACCAATCAGAATCGAGTACTCGGCAAAGCCGTGCAATTAGGATGGATGAAATGCCTCCATGGAGACCTGCAGTCATTCCACCAGCATTATATTATTTTAATGATGTCAGGTCACGATGTAAATTGCCTGAGACCAACTCATTTACAACTGTTTTTTTAATGTAATGCTCTCCTTGGACACGACACGATGGAGCTTTTGGAGTTCACATTGGGCCACTTTCTCCTGTTCACTGCCTAACATCACCTACAGATGAGGGATCCAGACGCTGGAACAGGCAGCACCCGGCCAGGAAGGCATTAGGAGCGACGCCTCATCTCTCTCTCGACTGGTGACATCACTGTTCTCAAATAAGGCCTCCATAATTTAGAAAGGGTCGAGATCTCCCCGAGCTGTGGACACGCAGTGAAAGCTATTGCAGTGACATTTAATTAATCATTATCCACCGAGCCAACTTAACCTGCTATCAGTTTCCAGGCAACACCTCTCACTGTGAAGGCATCACATACTATTCATATTTTAGTGTTTGTGTGTGCGCGTGTGTGAGTGACATTGAGTGTTGTGTGTGTGTGTGTGTGTGTGTTCTGTGTGGTTATAATGCCACACGGAGGCGGGATGGAGGAGTCGACAAGATGTCCAGCAGCCTCTGATCTTACCCCTCAGCCTTCTGGTTTGATGTGCACAGAAAAAAAGTCTAGAATCTGCTACATCAAAGCACACGTTTTGATTAATAAGTTCTGGATGTGACCTTTCGACCTCTTTGAGAAAACACAACTGTCGTCAGTTGACCGGTCGAGAAGGTGTGTGTGTGTGTGTGTGTGTGTGTGGAGTTGAGAAAGGAAAGCGTGGGAGTGTCGGAACTTCATTCGTTACGCGACTGCTTTCATCGCTTTCATTGCTATACGAATACTAATATAGGAAGGATAGTTCAGAAGCGGGCCTGCGCTGTTATCTCCATATTTGAACAATAATTGCATCTTGCCGCTCTCTATTTTCACACACGCTGTTCAGAACCAGCCCGGTCTCACAGAAACACGTGAAAATGACCTTGAGTCAAAACTAACTCGGCCACCGGCACCTAACGCACTGTAGCACTCTGAGATTCTTTATGAATGGAAAGTGCTTTACACAATCTATTGTCAACAGCTATGACACTTAAGTCCTGTATGTTTCTCTACTTTTGTAATATGACAACAAATACTGTGTTAGGGGAAGACCGGTATCTACTGAAAACTCTGCTAGCAGCTGGTAAAAAGGCCGTTACGAAGAGACGTGATAGAACCACAAGATGGACGGTTGAAAATCGTGACCGATATGTAACTCACAGAATAAGAGTGGGAGAAATGGACGATGTTTACGCGTCAACGATAACAAAAGATAAGAACACTTGAATGTTTCTCAGGATGTATCATGCTTTTGAGAGGACAGAGCAAACCAGACCCCTTTTTTTTTAAATTTTATTTTTTATTTCTCTTGCTGCTGTTGTTATTTGTTTTTCATTTCTGTATATATGTGTTCTATCTGTGGTGAAAAGACAAAAAAAGAAAGCGCTTTACAAATATAATGCATTATTATTATTATTACTTTAATTCATAAATACTTCAGTTGTTAGCCATAGTTACATTTGCAAAGAAGAACAGGAAGTTGTATGACCTTACCACCCTGTCACCCACATTACAGTCTTTATTACATCTTTATTTAGAATAAAATAAAATCTATCGGTTATCTGATTTCTTTTCCACTCTTGCTTCGTCACATTGGCCGGACGTGACACGTCTCGAACAATAATATTTGATGGCGTTCCAGATTTTTGCGTAGGAGCGTGTTGAGACCTGATTACACCCCCGGGAGCCATTAAACAACACAATATTAAATAGAGGCGTTATTGTTCAAGGGCGATGGAAGGAGAATAATGGAGCAGGAAGAAAGAAGGATCTCATCTGAGTGCTGAAAGAAAGAACTTCCTGTATCGAAGACGTGACCACGTCTCATCCACTAATAACCGACAAAGAGTCTTGCATGATCACCACTGATCAACATAAATAGAATTCAGCCCAAAGAATATGAACAAAATCTTCACTTTTTCAACCACAAAATCCACATTTCTTTTGGCAGAATAGTTTGTTCACACTTCTTTTTCTTTTTTCTTTTTGTTCTCCGTTTTTCCGTTTATGCCGTCCGTCCAATAAGAATGTTTGTATTGGTTCAAAGAAAGTCCAGGGTGTTGGCTGGAGGGGAGCCAGCTGTGGGCACAATAGTCTAGATAGACCGAACACAGGACTTCTTTCCTGCGAGGGAAACTCGCTGGAAGCTGTTTACTCGGTGGGAGAGGAAGCACAGATCATGGTTGGCATCGGTCCCACACAACGTGCAATCAGAATGTGTTTCTAGTCTGAAGAATACACAGGAGAGCTCGCCATTAAGCAATCTCACGTCCAACTCCGCGGGGTAGAGACACTTCCCTGGAGCCAGGGCATTCCTGGCATTCTAAACCAATTGGAAAGAAGTGTTTGCAGAGTGAGAAGCTTGAAGTGGTGTTTCATTGCTGAGTGCAGGGGGGGGGGTGAAGTGGTTTATCAGAGGTTGGGAACATTGACCTGCATGTGCAGCTCACATCTTCTGCTTCTTTAGTTGACACCTCCTCGTTGTATTTTTTTTTTCTTCTTTTTCCTCCTGAGGTATTGACAAATAAAAACATACGGATGATGTAAAGGACCTTTTTGCTGTTCACCCTTTTTATTTCCTCCTGCATTCATCTCACCAGCAGCTGAGTACACATTGTATGAACAAGAGGCTGAAGAGGTTGTTCCCGGTCTCCCTCCATTACAGAAACGTATTAAACGAAAGGACTTTGTCTATTTTTACGTGCAGAAGATGCTGGTACACCTTTTATGAGCCTTTTCACAATTGGATCTGTGTGTTTTCCAGAGGAACTCAATCACTGCCTCCTGAAGTATTTGCTCTGTCTAGATTCTGACAGATGACCTTAGCTCATGTGAGCAAGGCCAGCCTCGCACAGGCACGCCGCGGTATGATTGGCATGTCTTAATAAGAGGCAGAGCGAGTGCTGGACATGGAATGTGAGATACGTCCAACAGAGCCACAGCGAGATGGATTGCTTGTTATCGTCAGCCTTGTTTTATTGTTTACAATGAGCAGCTCCATCCTTTATGGTATAGGCCTATCCTTTTCTCTACCCTACTGAAAGGGGTTACATCCCCTTTTCCCCATACGTCTTCTGATAAGACGACCAGACCCTCAAGTTATGAGGTCAGAGATGAACTGAACCATAGAGGATGACAGAGGCTGGGAGGGGTTCATCGCTTTAAGGGAAACCGGTCGATATTGCCAGCTCGTCAGAACAATGTGCATTACCGGCATACATGCTGGTGGAATTACTCATAACATACATTTATTTTTAATTGTTAATTATCCATTGACGCACTCAAGACGATAAGACTTTGCTGGCTGAAGTAACGCTGCATTATTTTATGACACAATTATGATTTTGTCTTTTTCGGCAAGAAACTGAATCATGTGATTTCTAAATTAGACAATACTATTGTAACATTATCAAATAAAAAAATGAATGCAGTCTCAGAGACGTCAGATCACCAAAATTCTAGAAAATATTTTCTTACTAATGTGGTGTGGAGCCCATGTGGATTGGGTTTTATTTGCCATTGTTTTGAGAGCCGTCTATTCTTTGTTTTAAAGTCACTGTACACTTTAATTCAAAAGCTTTACAAGCTCCATGATCTGTTCATATATTATAAGGTATATTATTGGGTGGAGAGCTTGTTGACTCCCATTAAAATGATTTATTTGTTCCCATCAGTATTAAGTGAAATGTCCTAATAATGACTGAATCCCAGGGCTTGGCAGGTTATTAGCGTTTAGATTGGCTCCAGATATTGAAAATTGCTCAATTTTAAGCAACAAATAACACCAGAGATATTTCTATGGTTGCGTAGCAACTGATTGATGCCCAAACAAAGCAAGCGAAACCGTGTTTTTGAGAAAACGGGAGACGAAGCCAGTGTGGTAGTCAGTGCATCAACATGTAGGATATTTAAATTATTTTCAATTTACACAAGTCATTACAGACGTATAGAATTCATAAACATATTTACATTACAATGCAAGTACAGTATTCCTATATACAAATATGTAAGTGCCTTTTTATGTACAAATATTCTTTACAGTCAGATAGAATTGTCTTGATACGTCATAACATGCATGTTCTCGAGGGGGTCTGACGACCATTTTGCTGCTGCACATCGCATGTGAGGGAGATTGTTATTGTCTGCAGTGCAAAAAAAACCCAGACCCCTCCGAAAAAGAAGTGGAAGCGTGTCGACGTGGAATGTGTGAGCTTCGCCCTACTTTTTGTGAAAGCTGTGGGAGGGGTCTCTGGGATCGGTAGGTGGACTCCTCCAACTGTGGTCAATCTTGCTTCATCCAAACACCCACCATTGTGTGTGTGTTGGTATTTTTAGCGTGATTAATAGATGTGTAGCCTGAAACCCCGCACAATTCATTATTTTCTCTTTTGTTTTTGTTGGTGATTGGGTCAAACAGAAGTTTTCTTTTTTTTTCTTCTTCATTACATAAGTCACAAAAGATGTGATTCTGAGGGAAAGAAAGCTGGACACAAAGGATGAGCGGACTGCCTCGTGTCTCAGAGCCGTGCGGTCTGGAAAGAGTCGTTTTAACCACCGCACACCTCCTGGCTGCTATGTACGTTTTCTTTTTTTTTTCATCCTTGGAACACTCTCACATAAAAGGGTGTTCGGTGGCACAGAAAACATAACCACCAGCAAAAGCATCAATATTCCTGGAAAAAGGGGTCTTTCTCAAACATAAATCACATTGGGAATCTGGACTGTGTTAGGGCCGCTGAATTTCCACGTATTGCATTTGAATTCAACATAAGAATGTCCAAGATAAAAGAAGAAGCTGTCAGCATCTTTTATGAACAAATGGGGTGATATACCAACTGCATTTTCATATCCTCTCCTGGTGTTTTTCTAATGTTTGCGTGCAGAAATCCAGCCAGAAGTCTTAAAGTGACGTGTCCATATTCTCTGTCCCTGTTGCAGATTCTCAGTCAACACCATATTTCATCACTCGGATTTCCGTGCAAAAAGTTTTTAAAAAAAGCATGATTTGCGTAATAGTTTTGGAGTTTGGGGGACATTTCAGCCAATGCCCAAAGTGAAGAGGAGTTGATCTTGTGTGTGTGTGTGTGTGTGTGTGTGTGTGTGTGTGCCTTGATGCCACTCTCAGACAGGCGTTCACTCCCAGTAGTACAGAGTGGCCTGACTGTGTGTTCACTCTGCCTGGATGGAGGACTTTGGAGAGTTGTCCAGCTCCTTCCAGTTGCTAGAACTGCCCGTCGGGCTCCGATTGGTCACCTTAGTCAGCAACGTCGTTCTGCGGAGGCTGCTGTCCGAGTCCTCCTTCTTGAAGTCGGTGCTCATCTTAAAGCAGCAAGAGAGGCAGTGCACGAAATCCTGGAGGAGGTGACCGCTGAAGATCATGTATATCCACGGGTTGCAGCAGCTGTTGAGACTGGCGAGCAGCGCAGACAGAGTCACCGCTGTGTTCTCAGAATCTAGAGAGAGAGAGAGAGAGAGAGAGAGAGAGAGAGAGAGAGAGAGAGAGAGAGAGAGAGAGAGAGAGAGAGAGAGAGAGAGAGAGAGAGAGATGATTAATCTGCCAAACATCTGGTGCAGAAAGTGCCTGTCCAAGTCAATTCATCATGGTGTTGAAATACCCCCCCCAAAAAAATCCTTTTAAAGAAGAGCCACCAAACGCACCATGCATGTTCAAAAACTTAGTGTCCGGTGAAAATGTCATTTCATTTGAAGATTTTTTTGTTTGATTTCCTTTTTGTAGTGAACACATCTGTTTAGCAACGTGGAGCAAAAATAGCTAAGCATGAGTGATTATCACCCAATTACAGTAGAAAACAAAGAAGAAGAAAAAATCTGTGAACTCTAAAATATATTAACTTGTCCCCTAATTAACTTTTAATAATACCGTTTCTGCAGCGCAGTTTTATTTACTGAAGTCTCACATGATGCACCGCGGTTATTTTCATTTTTACTGCACGATTTGGGCTTTGCGTTACAAATACACGCACGCGTAAAGGCAGCGCGCACGTGTTTGTGCACTGTGAAAGTGCTTTCTCTCTTGGCCGACTATGCATCTTCTTCTTTTTTTTTTGGAGCAGCATATCGCATCATTCCCCGCATATGTAATAGTTTAATATTCAGTCATGAATACACTTTGAATGCTCACCAGCCCACTGGAAGTTCTCATCCCACACGGACCACATCTGCACGGTGAAAAACGGCGCCCAGCAAACGATGTACGCCAACACGATCACAAGCGTCATTTTAACGGTCCTCAGTTTGGCTCTCGAGATCGTGGTGATGCTGCTCACGGAGCTCTTCCCAATAAACCCGGCGTGCTTCGCTGCGCCGGCGTGCTTCGCTGCGCCGGGCGTCGACTTTCTTTTCTTGTACTTGATATTTTTCCATATGCTGTGGCAGATGAAGCCGTAGCACAGCACCAGGATGACCACGGGCACCAGGAAGATGCCCACCGTTATCCAGGTGATGTAAGCCTTGGCCCCCCACGGCTCGATGAAGTGCGCCCAGCAGTCCGACACGTTGGAGCCGTTCTTGATCTCGCTCAGGGAGAAGATGAAGTACTGCGGGGTGCTCAGCACCAGGCTGCACATCCACGTGGAGACGATCATGATGTAGGAGCGCTGCGTGGGCTGCTGGAGGGTCTTCAGCGGGTGGCAGATGGCAATGTACCGGTCCAAGGTCATCATCACCATCATGTAGGTGGACGCGAACATCCCCATCACCTGGAGGTGCTTGACTATCCTGCAGAGGTAGTCCGCGCCGTAGAAGCGGAAGGTGATCTTCCAGCAGAGCTGCGGCAGCACCTGGAAGAAGGCGACCACCAGGTCCGCCAGGCTGAGGTGTTTGATGAAAAGGTGCATGCGAGACATCTTCTTCTTGGTGTTGTACATCGCCAGCAGGACGCTCACGTTCCCGATCAAAGCCACCACGAAGGTGATGGTCAGGACCATGATCTCGATCTGAGCCACCTCCTCGTTACGCGCGTACGGATCGGTTCCGTTCGCGTGCGCGGTGATGTTTCCAGGCGCCTCCATCGTTTGCTCATTCGGGGGACTGGAGATCAGAGACTGGTTGCCTTCGCTCAGGAGCATCGCATAGTCCGGGGTGTGCATCGCACTGCCCCCTCTGTGAGCCCTAGCGGATTCAGTGCCAGAGGGGCTGCGAGGTGCCTGACGCTCACAGTACGAACCCGCAGCTGCTTTCCGACTCGTGGCCGCTGCCGCTGCTTTTTAAACTCGAATCAGATTTCAGCCAGCGCGTGCGCATTGAGGAACACTGCAAAAAATAAAAAGGCCTAACAAAAATTAAATTTTTGGCGTAATGCTAAGTCCCATGTTTACCGAGTGCGTCCTAGGATATGACCATAATAAGGAACATTTTAAATGAAGTACTATACTTTCATTTTTTTAGTTCATGTTTCCAGTGCAAATTAATGAGTTTGAAGACGTGTTATCATGGAATTGCACTGCATCTCTTTGTTATGGACAACTTTAACGCGTCTTTTGTGCATTATAACACGGTAATAATCCCATAAATCATAAAGAACCAAGTACCCCCAGGGATTTATTTTTGAGAAACAAGCTCTATTTAAGTTACATTTTCTTCTGCACTCTGAACCATTATTTACTCTCAAAGTGCATGTCTTTATCGTTGAAACAATGTAAATATTTTTTTTACTTTCCAGATTCATTATGAATTGGGATATAATTTTGTTTAGCAGTTATTAGTGATACATATTATATATAGTTATTAGATATTATGTTAACGGTGGTGGAATGTGTCATACTAAGGTGAAGACGAGAACAGATAACTCATAGCAAAACAAAAAATATATAATAACAAGTAATAAGCATTGTTTTTTTTCTTCTTCTTGCTTTGGGACATTTTTAAAGTTCATTATGATGGCAAACTATTTTTTTTGCAGCGTGCAGCAAAGACGAAACCTCCAATCACCTCGGGTCCTCCCCACTTACAAAGTGGGCCGTATGTGTTTGGAAAGTTTGTTTACACTGGAATGTTGTTTGCTCTTATCGGCTGAGTAATGATAAACTGTTTTTTTTAAATTTTTTTAAGTGCTTTGCTCAAAGGGTGCGTCTTATTCAAAGTAAAACCTCAAACTGAGACTATTCATGTTGTGTGTTTGTTTGTATGTAAGCGTCCTCCCTTTTAAAAAGTTTCCTTTATGTTCATTCTTTCTGTATACCAAGCACAATTTCAGCAGAAATCTCATATCATCAACTTTTTTCTCAGAGCTATATCACATGGGAAGAAAGTTAGACAATATTTGCTCTTGTTTTTGGATTAATTGACCCTAATTCATATCTCCAGGAAAGCCATAAATATCCCCATCTGTTGTAAAACATACTTGTCTTTTATCATAGTTGTATACATCAGCTTTTTTTCCCCAAATATTTCAAAACTTCCATATAAAGTCCTTTCTTAGTGTATGTGCGGGAGAGGTTTGTTGCTTTATTGGACTATGATTGGCTTCCAAATGAGTTGTGATGTCCCAAAATCATGTTAATGTACACATCTTAAATACATAAGATGCTCATTTTCAGGTTCATGCTTGTATTTTATGTTTCTACTAGCTCGTGTTTACATGCTTTATTGCTAAAAAAAAACACATACATTTTCTTTAAGCCCCTCCTCCAATCGGCTGTGATTGGCTTGTGAGAAAAATATGCTGCACCTTTTGTAAAGGTAGTTCTCAAGCCGTGAGTGGAGACACTCCGATGGAGGGGCGGTATATTCTAAAGGAGCTGAATGTCTTGTTGAATCACGTGTTGTCTGGTCTATGGACAGCCCAAAAACTGGGTTGTCTTATTTCACAGTTTGTGGTTTGGCAATAACTCCAGATCCTCAAATGTTACATTGTCGTGATATGTCCCATTTAACTCTTTCCCCTTTCAGCCTTAAGTCTCAAACTCTGCACATACATCATTCTGCACAGTGAATGTCAAACATCCCAGTTCATTAACAATAAGCAGAACACATTTGAGTTCAAGATATCTTTAATTTTTTTAATTATTTGACATACCCACCGGCTTTGAGCACCGCCTCCTTTTCTGTCTCTCTTCTTAAAGCATCCTTCCAGTCTCCACGGTTGCACACTTTCCTGCCCGTTATTTGCTTCATTATCTTGAGCGCCTCCCCAGTTTCCAAGTGACCTACAACAATGTGAATTGCTTATTGCGGTTTCCATTGAGAAAAAAAGCACACGGTTGCCAACTGGCTATCCGGCAGCTAATAAGCTCGTCCGATCCGTGTGCTGATAGCGACGATAGTTATCGTTTATTGCGTTCGCATTGAAGCCACTGTCCACATCGACCCCTATCCTTCATTTCCGATGGCCCTCGTCGTGACCAGTGCAAACTGGGGGCCCCTGTGCTTAACATTTCCCACAGGCCGGTTGAACTGGCTTAGTGGGACATTGAGGTTTTCTCAATTAGTCTCTGTTAATCTCCTCATCAGATACACAACCATGGAAGTATCTGATGCCTCGGGCTTCTGTTGACCAGCAAACCAGCCTCCTCCCATGAGGGCCCCCCCCATTCATCCACTCTGGTACAGTCTTGTTTAGTCCTGGTGGTTGAAAGACACAGGACGGATGTCTCCCTTCACGCTGGTCTGAACCACGTTTATCCTCGCCTCCTGTTTGTCAAGATGTTCTCCGGAGACGTCCAGTGCTGTTATTAAAGCTCCGGACGGAGACTCTGTTCATCATCCTCAACTGCGGACGGTGTGTCTGCAGCCGGGAATCATGGGAAGGCATGTTGTGTCTCGAGTAGCCGGAGCAGTCAGTCTGAATCATTTCTGTCATGTTTCCCCTTTATTCACAGGCTTAAGGTTCTGTAAGAAATCCTCAGACTCTCTGACAGCTTTGTTCTTCTTTTCTTTTTTTTTTTATCCTCGCGGATAAATAATCTTGTGAAGTTTCTTCTTTCATTATGTCTTTTTCTTTTCTTTCTTTCTTCCTTGTCGTTAGAGAGCTTCATGAATATCCAAATATCTTCGTTACACATTTTGAATTAAATATGTAGCTGATTAAAATCTAATTTCATTTAGAGTGGAAATCACAACCGTTTCTTAAAATGTCTTCCTCGTCCACTCCTCCTCAGATCTCTCTCATTTATAATTTACTGTGCAAAGGGAGACGGACTATTTTTGGTCATCTCAATCTGTCGCTTATGATCAATGTGTGCTCTGCTACAAAAAGAAGTTTCTACAAGTTGAACTTTACATTGTTAATGTCCCCTGCCGTATGGAAACTCATGCATGAGAAGAATGTCCGCTCTTAACCAACTGCATGCTTCCCTTGTTCAGTCTGCCTAATATCATCCACACCTCGTGCATTATAATAACAGACGGAGGAGGGTCTTTTTTATCAGGCTCCCTAACATGAAATATATGCTTCTGACTGACATCAAGAAGGAGCACCTGCATGGAAAAAAGAATGTTGAAAGAAAGTCTGAAAGGAAGAACGCTGTACTGTTTTAGTACTCATTAAAGATCAAGTTTGTCCCTTGCAGTCCTACAGAGGTCACGTCAAACAAAACATAATAATTATCTGTTTACTCTATGGATGAAGTTATGACAATTACCAGGACCTTCTGCAGAGGCTATACCTATAATACATTGGTTATGTAAGTTTATAGGGTTGAGTGTTCTCCTTTGGCCGTGGGGCTGATAATAAATAAGTGCTTCGGGTAAACACGACATGGAGGTTTTATAATCGTGAAAATCCGTACAGAGTACACAGTGGTTATGTAACCTGAACCTACATACATGATATACTGCAAACTTCAGAGCAGCTGCTTTTGTTCAAAGCCACTTTTTCATTGCATCTGTGTCTGAATTTGAAAGACCACATTGGTCTATAAATGTGTATCTACAAACCAAGCGTAGTGGGTGAGTATTGGTTTTATTTTATGAATATTAATTCATATTACATCTTTCTTTTTGGGTGACTAAAATAATGGAACGATAGGGTCATGCAAGGAGGAAAGACAGTTAGCTTTTATATTCCAGACTCGGAAGGACAATCTGGTAATTCTGGCAAATGCCAGATGGGTTATGGCTTTGTGGCTAACCACTTAATGTATGACAATTAATTTGTCCACTCGATGTTGGAACAGCCCATTTGATTTGGGTCCCAAAATTGTAAATTGACTTAACGGTATTGCAGGTGCAGTGGTACCGACCATGGGCGTTGTTACAATAGGGTCCCGTTGGGCGCGGCCCCACCAGAGGGCGCTGTCGTACAGAAGACATTAAGGCCTGTTCTATATTTCAGACACAATAACAGCAAACTCAACTTTGTCTACTTCATGAAATCTTTTTTTTTTTCATTTTCAGAATGAAATCTCTTCTCTGGAAACATAGTGCTTTGTAGCCTGTGTACATTTGTCTTTGCCCATCGCGAGAAGGAAATATATTTAAGATAATTCACAAACGAGTGGAAGTAAAACTTGGTTAACTGTTAGCATATATTTATATTTGAAAAAAAAGCCCTTTACCGCATTAATGAGAGATGAAGGGCCGACATTTGTTTTTGCGGAAAAAGTCAGAGAGAAAGAAAAAAAAAAAAAAAAGGCTGAAGCTGATGCTGCAAAAAAGATAATACTGTACGTGTATTATTAAGAAATGACGCTGTTACCGTCAAATGCCAATGCCTTGCAAAATCCTGCTAGCTGCAGCAGTGAAAAACACAAATGCAAATTATTACATGAAGAGGAGATCACCAGAGCTAGCCAGTTAGCCACCAAGGCCGAGTCAGGTGGCTGAAACGTGTCGTTTCAGAGCGGTGAGTTTTTTTGTGTGTACCGTTGGCTTTATTTCAGTGTTTCTGTGCTGTAACTCCTGTGTTGCTCTGAATTTACTTGTAGTTACTGTGCAGTTTGCTTTGAGTGTCTTCATTTCTTGGAATGAGGTCGGTCCTGGCGAAGATTGCCCAGGCCCAATCATGTTCCATTCAGCCTCCGGTGTCTGCACTGCCACTTAAAAGCAACAGTAGGAGGTAAAAAGCATGTTGACGCCTTTGGTCGAGTTGAGTCCCCTTAGTTCCACTTTCGGTTTTTTTTCTCTTTTCTGTTTCCTAGAAATGACTTTTATGCAGGACTAATTTGCAACGGCAAATATGTTTTGCACCGTGATTATGATTCTTATCAGCCGAACGAGTAAATGTTAATTAAGGAATCTGACAAGTCGCAAAAGCATATCAGCTAAATGTTTGCTGACAGTGTATTTTCAGTTCCCTCCGAACTCTTTATCTCTTTAACTTCCCGAAAGTCTTGGTTTGATATTGAAGCATCAACAGTGATTTTGAAGCATTTTGACACAATATGTTTACTCTATCAACACTCCCGTTATGCTCCGGGTCAATTTGATGCCATTCAAAGTTTAGCATCTCTAAATAAATCCCGGAAATCTTTTTTCTTTGACATTTGGTGAACAAACATAACATGTTGCACGGCAGCCTTCTAAACCATTTCTCTCGGGGCTCTGTGTGCTCTCTCTTTATGCTCGCTCAATTGAAAATAACCTCTAAGCGAAGTCCGCTGACCGTGAAAGTGACATCCAGGAGATTGTGTCCGTGAGGAGGACCACGATGGTGAGGCTTCCTCCTCTGAGGAGACTGATTGAGACCCCTGGGTTTGACCTTCCTGGCTCAGCCTCCAAGCGTGGACGTGCTACCTGACAAACAATGGATGTGATGGTCCCTCTCCCCACTTGAACTGTATGGGGTTGGAAAGGACTCGGACAGACATTGGGTTGCTCGTTTTGGCAGAAGCAAGTCAAAAGGCAAATGCGACCTCGAGCCTTTAGATTGTTTGCAGCAGCGAATGCGGGATGTAATTGTAATAAGTGGGTCCAGCGATTAACCCCTTCACGTCCAGGCCCCGATATGAATGTCTGGTTGCATTTCATGGACGCCGTTACGTCAGAAAATATCATTCGAACAAACCAGACAAATGGAAATTATGGGGAGGACGTGATGCACAGTCCAGCTATGCCTGTAATATGGGTGTAAATAAGGGTGGTACGGCTTATTTGTTTTTTACATTGTAATATATATATATATATATACTATACATGTATGTGTATAGTATGTGTGTATATATATATATATATATATATATATATATATATATATATGTGTACACACAGAGGTAACTGAAACCAAGATCTTTCCCTAACCGTGATCAAAGTGGCATTGTTGGCTGAACCCAAGTCTGGAGCGCTTCGTACACCCACCATCAATCACCAGAGATAACAAAGACACGCAGCATTGCGAAACGCATAAACAATAAAAATAATTAAACCGACATTACACAATCTCAATAGAAACTCTATATTATGACCCTCACAAAGCTGGACTTCCATCCAGTGACTGCTTGAGGCCAGAGGAGAAACAAATTAAAAAATCTTGTTATAAAAAGCACAACAGGACCTCTAACCTCCTCGTATATATTATTCAGATATCGTTGGTTGATCTTTTCCACTCCCCGCACAATCTTCCAACGACCTCGTTGAGTTCTGATGCGTTGTCTCTAAACCAATTTTGTAAAAAGTCAATTTTGTAAAAAAAAAGTCGACGATTGCACTTTTATGTGCAGCGTTCCAAAACACCTAATATGTGATTCTAAACTAACAACGTGGCAGAAATGATCTCTGTGGGAACATTTTAACAGGTCTCGTCACATTAAGGTGAATGCTAATATTTGTACTTTCTTAAAAAAAAAAATTAAAAAAATGAAGCCGTGCCGTAGATAAAATGTGTACAGGCACAAACAGCCATGCTGAACCTAAAGGGTCCGACGTTCTCAATAAATCACAGAGATGTTCGAGACCATTTCCTCAGCAGACTCTCTCTTAATGGCGTCTGTTCGGCTCTCACATAGACGGGGCCATTAGTATCACTTTCGCAGATTTCATTGCATTCCGGATTCCTGTTCAATCCCTTGCTTTATTGTATTTCGTTGTCTATAATAAACAATATTTATGTACACTAATTGTGTATAAGTCTTTAATCTGCCCTTGCTTTAAAACTACATCTTCACCATGAGGTTGGTTTGTGGGCGTGTTTTGCTCCTGTCACATTCAACTCTCTGTATCCTTGTTCTTCCCTGTAATATTTAAGTCCTGCATCTCTGCATTATAACACGGTAATAATCCCATAAATCATAAAGAAGCAAGTCCCCCCCCCCCCCAGGGATTTATTTTTTGAGAAACAAGCTCTATTTAAGTTACATTTTCCTCTGCACTCTGAACCCTTATTTACTCTCAAAGTCTTTATCGTTGAAACAATTTAAATGAGTACCTCAAAATATTTTTTTTTACTGTCCAGATTCATTATGAATTGGGATATCATTATTTTTAGCAGTTGTTAGTGATACATATTATATATAGTTATTAGATATTATGTTAACAGTGATGGAACGTGTCATACTAAGGTGCAATTTTTAACTAATTGTACTTGTTTTTTAAACGTTATACGTCTACTCTCTCTTGTTTACTTACACATTTATTTATTAACGTTTGCCAGGTCTTAACAGAGGCATAACATTGCGCAATGTGCGTTTTGTAGACTAAAAATACGAAACCCACAATCATGAATAAAAGGGACATGTATTCGTGTGATATTAAGTATACTACGTCCACTTCAAAAAAAATGACCTGGCAACGCCGACACAAGAGCACGAAGCTTGGACGGCCTTCCCAATTAAACACAAAGATGAAGCAAATGTTGGGAAGATATAACTGATTATGGGCTACTCATATTTACACTACAGTATGCAACCAAAATAAAGTTGTTCCCCCCCCCCCCCACCCCCCCCCACCCCAAAAGTGGCAGATAGAGACCAACGGGGCAAGTGGACTGTTGCTCGGGCAACTATAGCCGGGCCTTGTGCACGTCCCTGCTCAAGGCTGCTTTAAGAAATGTATTTCTAGCACTGTGACTCCATCTGTGCTAATCTGTGAGTCAGTCGATCTGTTGGTCTACCACTTTGGTGCAAACTGAAATATTTCAGATGCATCAAGGATGTACGGTTTAAAGACTAGTGGAAAAGTTGCTCAATGACGCACGAAGCAACGAAAAAATTTGTCTGACTTCCGAGTAATTCATCTGAAAATACAGCGATCTTCTGCATTATGAGTATTACGAGCGTTTTCTTTATTCCTTGTTCTCGGGAAAAGGGTAAAATAATTCTGGATTCACTGCTTTTTACAACTTTTCAGATCAGTTCGTTTACCACAAAAAAATATCTACAATTAGATCCGTGAAGTTGTAAAAATGCACTTAAAAGCTGAATCAAGAGGTGTTTTCCTTCCTCTAGTTCATGTGAAAGGACCCGAGAACGCACCCGAGGGTTACTGGTGGGCAGGTGGGAGGGGCGGGGCCTGAACCGACAGGGGAGTCAGAGGAACTCAAGACTACCAACGATAACTTTGGTGCACCGGACAACACCAAGAGGCCATCATGTGAAGCTTCATGATGTCCTGTATGGAAATATGTTAAAGAGAGAACAGCATCTCAAATGTGACTGTTCATAGTTTAAAACCACTTGGAAAATATGATCGTGGTCATGTAAGAGAAAGAGATGGAATGAGCAATGAAACTATACATTGTATCAAAATGCGGTGTGTATATATATATATATATATATATATATATATATATATATATATATATATATATATATCATACAGCCATCTCTCTGAAATGTTTATATAGCAAACTTAAGTACTAAATCTGATTTACTGTTACATGAAAAACACGACAGTAATCTAGAGTGACTGCACTTTCAAAGTGAATGATAGTCTGATATGTGTGCTTGACCCACTGCCACATTAGTACGGCAGACGGATAAGAAGGTGATATTTTCTTCTGTGAAGCTATGAGGTCAAGTCATTTTAACTTTAATTGATCTGTTTTTTGAGGTCCCGTCACGTTGTTCTCTGCGTGAATAAAACTACCTTTTTTAAAATATTTCCCAGGAAAATATTTGAAAACCGCTGGCACTGTCAAAACGCTACGGCTGTTTAATTAAAAGTTTTTTGTTAAACATTGTTAAACAGGAGGAATAAACATAACCTTGATCTTTGAAGCAAAATGTGAAGGACAATTATTTTTGTGCAGCATGGCTATGAGTTATGTGTTATAAAAGCCGGCATCAAACAGTCGATGAGAAAGTTACCTCTAATGCAAACAGTTGAATTAAGATGAGTTGTTTACATGACGATAGATTATGTGAGTTGACATAGCAGAGGCGCGCGCGGGTTATTTTTCGGCGTACATGTGGTGGTTCCTGTGTGCGCATGCGTGTCCTCCAATAAGAGTTAATGGGAATCTCAGAGGCATCAACACGACTATTATAACGTGCACGTACATCTATATGATTGCCAAATGGTGGGAAAGTACAGGACCAAAACCTTGCAGCAATATAATTAGGCCTGTCACAACAATTAGGCATTGTGAGATGTATGGACAAGACCTCACTCACCACACGTTCTTGTTATCAACATAGCGTACGCCGAGAGAGAGAGCTGAAGGGCAAACAGGAATAGACGTGTCTAATTTGGGGCCACCTTGCTGATAATGCCACATAAGAGCACTCCACTTGGCCTTTTACCCAATTACAGGCCTCGCTCTCTTTCCTTCTCGCTGTATATTGTGCGCGATTGGCTCGCTGTGTTGACGACTGCATGCCATCCATGCTAACTGAGGTCAATATCGCGTACCAACAGAATGACTGAGTGTTTACTCCCTCAATACATCTGGAAGTATTTATATGCAGACATGATGTTTAGCTCATATGGAAACAATCCAGGTTTGGATACAGTGAAATATGTTAAAAGTTGGAGTCCTACATGGAGTTGAAGAGTCTAGACTGTTTTTTTCCCCCCCAGAATTCCTAGCGGCAGGATGTCATCGCATGTAAACGAGCACAAAAAATCAATATTGGACCAGTCAAAGCCTGATTATAAAGCCAATGCTTTATTAAATAAATATAGTATGGTTAAAGGCAATGGAAAGATTTTGGTTGGATCCTATAAATCATGGTTCTGGCTCGACAATTCAGCTGCCGCAAGGGAAACATTTTGAGAGGGTCTGGACTGTTTTTTTTTTAAACATTATTTGTCACTTGCTAGTGTCACTAAAAAGTAATATGAAAATATAAATGTATTGTTGTGGGGTGTTCCTTCTTATATCACCTTTTGATTGGTTGTTTCTGCTACAGATTGCTTCCGTGGTTGCTCCAGTACTACTAATTGTCTTCACTGACAACCTTTACATTACCTTCACATCCCCACATGTATTTTGTACACACCTTTGTACAATAAGTGCATACAAAAAATGAAAATATGAAAAAAATATACATCCCTAACCATAACCAAAACAGGTAAATGTTAATAAAGCCGACAGTAAAGCAGTTCCTCTTATGATTTCTACAGTCAGAAAGAAGAAGTCTCAGTTGGAGATTTCTCTACTCTATATTGTGCAATTTGGTGGTTGCTTCCTTAAGAATAAACACTGTAGCCTTGTATTTAAATAAAGAGTGGTGTACATCTTCTAAACCACCTCTAAAGGGAAACATTGTACTTCCAAAAAGAAAGTAAGGCACACATTTAAAGCATCTTCAAGGGCGTATGTTCATCTTTTTAATTTTTTGGGTGGATCAACTATACTTTAACTGTATAAAGCAATAGTTTCAAAGTCTCACATTCAGAAAAAATATGGTGTCGACACAGAAACCGTGTTTGCTTTTCGTCAGTCTGTTTTTTCTGTAATAGGCAAAAGAAAAACAATCTCCCGAGGAAGTTTTCCCCCCATTTGCTCTTTTGTACATCTGTCCAACATGTGAGACGGTCGTATCATATCGAGCTCCCACTGGGCCTTTGGTGACTCTGACGCTTTAATCCACTGGCTCAGCTCTTAATCACATTTTTGTACATTTAGAATTAGAAGTGTCACAGGTCTGTCCTTTACTGGCCTTTTATTATCTGGATCGAACGGCGCACCGTGGACGCCTATAACGTTCCCAACCAATCACGGTAGCACCGCATCGCTTTTCTTCTTCTCCTGTAAACACGAGACTACTCTCTGTGTTCTGATTCATGCACAGAAACGCTTTGCCGATGCAGAAAACGAAGCAGAACAAGTGATTTGGTTGACGTTGTAAAACATGCCGGTGCAAGGTGGACTGGAGCCAGGCGGGTCACAGTGAAAGGAAAAGGCCCCCGCCCCTGGTGACTCTGTTTGTCGTCAAGGACGACCCAGAGATCCGGTTCACAGAGGAAAACCGCTCTGCAATCACACCCCGCCGCAATATCCTCAGAGGAGACGCGCATCTCTCATTCGCTTTAAGAGCAATAAACTATGGGAAACTCTCGTTAGCAGCTCTGTGAGCCTGAACTGAGGCACAAAAAAACAAACAATTGGACAGCTATTTTGCCTCCAGTGCCTTTTATCAAACTAAATAGTTTTTGGTGTGAGTTGCCGTGGAGATATTGGCAGCAGAGGTCTCTGCTTTCTCAAATATAATGGTACCGTAGTGCGCGCTGTCAAAGGTGACATCTGGAAAAACAACAACAACAATGTGTTTTTCCAGACATCATGATGGTCTGTGAATTACCTCCCAAAAACAAGGCAACCCGCACAAAAACAATCAGGATTGTTAAATAGCACGACAGGTAAGAGGGGAAAAATACTTATTGGGGTGAAATGTCCCTTTTTTTTAAAACATTTGGACATTATATAAATGATGAATTTGCAAATAACTCAAGTTGAGACGAGAGCTACAAAATGGAAGGGTATGAGTATGAAATACGAGTAAAAGAAACCACACATACAGACAATTAATTTCCCAACTTTCACATCCTCGTCAGCCAGCTGGAGACGCAAAGCAGGAAGTTACAGTGTTTCTGTTCCTAAATCACTTTTCTCATTGGCCAATCCACCCAAGTGTTTCCAGTGAGAACCGTTTAACAGCACTTTCTAGCTCTGTGAGTCAAGATGACGCTTTTTTGATGTTCCTGGTAACCCTACAGAAGTCCTTCTGGGTGTTGCGGCTATCGCGGCTAGAGAACCGTGAGATCGCGGACCAAGATGTTCCTTTTTGTAGCGTCTGTCGTTTAGATCTCAATGAGTGCGAGGGGAGTTTGAAAAGGTCTCTTTAGCTCTGTCTAACCGCACTGAGTTGGACTCTAAGCTTGCCAGAATGATTATTGCACAATGTAGCTTCCAGAAAAACTCTGACGAGATGCACGTTCTGTGGGACCGGGTCTGGATGTTGTGGGAGAGCTCACAAAGCAAAGAGGTGGCATAATGCATCCAATATCGAGTTCTTTTATTATAATGTTTAGAGGTATTTTTAAATAATGAATAATTATAACACTTTTTTTTTTCTTCTCTCTCTTACTGTATCTGCTTTCATTTAATTTTTTTTGGCAGACCCTTTTAAGCCCCTTCTCTGAGGCAACCTTAGACAACCTTATCCTCTGAAATAACAACTTTACAACCTGAGAGTCTGTAGGATTTACTTGGTTTGTTTTATATTTCCATTAGGTGCCTGTAAATCTGTGACGGGTAGGGCTACACACCGAATTGTTAAGAGTCTTTGGTTGCTTATTGTGACTTATGTGTCTGGATCTGTGGACAACGTGCATGAAAGCGGTTGAAGGGTCACAATCGGTGGATTCTTCATCTCGGCGTCTATAAATTTTAATGTCAAGCGTCTCTTAAGGAATCTGCCAGAGACGGGATAAAATGTCTCATAAGTGGAAAATTGCCAAATTAAATAGATTTGAAGCACTTGAATTTGAGCAAAAAGCCTGAGCAGTGGTGTTATCACCTCATGGATTCATGCATGTTGTTGTTGTTGTTGTTTTTTAATATCTAATCTCTTTTAAAGTGTCCTACCATCTTCTAAACTCCAACTAATGGACAACAAGTTCAGTTTTGTCCATTTTTTTGTTGCCTTATATCTCCACATACTTTGCACATCCAACATGCAGAATCGTTTTCAGTCTTTTTGCCCCAACTGAGCTGGACCGAATGCTTGTTCCTGTTCTGGTTTCATTGTCTGGCACGAGCAATGTCGATATCTGGCATCTGCTGAAAGGCACACGTTCTTTCACTGCCAGGTGGAATAGATCTCTAAATGCACAGACCTGTAGCCAAGTGTTAACTGAAGGTTGCCAGAGGGTCGGAGTCTTCTTTATCTTTACATTATGGTTTTCTTCCAGGGTCTCGTAATGGATGCCAAAAGGTTGTCTGCTGATAAGAGATTCTTTTTTTTTGGATCGACTTAAACCTCGTTGTTTTAAGATCAGAATACGGACCCAGGTGTCTCTGCACGTTATAAATTATCATAAAGATTTTTGTAAGGCAGAGAGGCATGCTATGGATACATTTAAAATGTATAAGCACACAACCTGAACTGAGAACCTTTACACGTGGACGCACAGACAGTGTCAATACACTACACTGAGTGGCCTCCTTCCACCCAGGCAATATTATGGGCTTTGATTCAGCATGAAACATTTTATTCATTTTTGTATTGTATTATTATTATTATTTATTTGTAACACTTTATCACATTACATTACATGTCATTTAGCTGGCGCTTTTATCCAAAGCGACTTAAAATAAGTGCATTAAACCATGAGTCCAAACTCAGAACAACAAGAATCAAGCAAGTACAATTTCTTCAATAACGTTAAACTACAGAGTACTATCCGTAAGTGCCATTTAAGTGCTACTAAAGTGCTAAACAACAAAGTGCTATCGGTAAAGGACATTTAAGTGCTACTAGAGTGCTACTACGGCTCTACCTTCCCTATTCAAGGTATAGTCGAAAAATATGTGTTTTTAGTTTGCGACGGAAGATGTAGAGACTTTCTGCTGTCCTGATGTCAATGGGGAGCTCGTTCCACCAATAAGGAGCCAGGACAGCAAACAGTCGTGATTTTCTTGAGTGTTTAGCTCGAAGTGAAGGAGCTACGAGCCGATTGGCAGAAGCCGAGCGAAGTGAACGGGCTGGGGTGTACGGTTTGACCATGTCCTGGATGTAGACCGGACACGATCTGTTCGCAGCACGGTACGCAAGTACCAATGTTTTGAAGCGGATGCGGGCGGCCACCGGTAACCAGTGAAGGTCGCGGAGGAGCGGAGTAGTGTGGGTACATTTCGGGAGGTTGAAGACCCACAGCTGGATTCTAGATGAGCTGTAGAGGTCGAATGGCATTAGCAGGTAGACCTGCCAAGAGGGAGTTGCAATAGTCTAGCCGTGAGATGACCAGAGCCTTTATAATAACTGCACGCTAGGAAGTATTAGTTAAGCACAACACTTAATTCATCATTTATAAAGCATTGTTCCACACTTTATAAATGATGGATTCACCATTTGTAAATTAAAGTATAATATAATGCTTCATAGGGTGCAGTTATTATAAAGTGTTACTTATAATATGTGGTCATGTTAGGGGCCTATGGCTCGGTAACACTTTATAATAACTGCACCCTATATAATACTTCATTCACAAATGGTGAATTAAGTGTTTACTCGTACTTAACTAATACTTCATAGCGTGCAGTTGTTATAAAGTGTTGCCTTATTTATTCAGCGGTTCAATGTGCGCATCCCAAATTCAAATGGAATCCAATAATAACCACTGTTGGCACTAATCCCCCCCCCCCCCCCCCCCCCTTTGCCTACCACGCCGACACAGGCAGCTCGACACAACAGAACTCAGATGGAAAAGCGTCTATTCCTGTCTCGGCCGACAGGAACCGTTTCCTCAGGAGGCCACTTATCATGTTCGTCCTGACATCCCAGAACTAAACAATATGGCGAGGAGGCAGAAATAAGCACGCCGTTGTGAAAGTGTGCCCGCTTCACCTGTATTTCTAAAAGGCAGATGCATTGGATTTAAAAAAATAAAACCTACAATGTTTATTTGACTGCTTCCATCTGCTTATCACGGACGCTGTTTCTTCAGGAATGTACGTATTATTGGAAAGCTTTTGAGTCGCGTCAGAGGCCCATAAATATTATCACCATACAGTGTTGACGTTTTATGTCAAAGACGTCTCTGTGCAGGTTCTTTTCAGAGCAGCCATTTTGACATGTAATTGCAGGGTAAACACAGGTATGATTGAAAACCATTTATTATGGCCCCGTTCCATTTAGGGGGGTGCTGGTGTCCTGGTATTGTGTATGCTGGCTCGAGTTGTGGTTGCAGTGACTTCTTTCAATTTTACACTCGGTCATCCGCCACTCATCCGAGACACTTCATCATTTCTAAAACTCTGGAAATTCAGTTACTTTCAACCTCCTTATAGTCCCATGATCTGGGAATTCCTAGACACTTTGAAAGTAATTGTTTCTCTTCTCCATTTGAATATGAGTAGCACATTTTATCGTCAGCGGCAATTTAATTGAATATAAACGCTATAATTGCTTTGTGTTTTCAATGCAAAGTTATATTTGAGACCGCACCCAGACCCCATAGCGCTTCACTACCGCCAGCTAAAGCAGCTCTGTAGGAAATTGATTATAAGTGGCTCCATAAAGAGCATGCATCCACAACCACAAAGGTCAGGGATGTCGTATGTGTACAGATTGTAAAGCCTTCTGAGGCAAATTTGTAATTTGTGATATTGGGCTAAACAAAATAAACTGAATTGAATTGAACTTTATGTGCCAACTTTTCAGCTTCAGGAGGCGCATGACATTTCTTTTTCATCGTAATTGAACAACGAATTAGTGTAAGATTAACACATAGGAATGTTTTAATGAACTAGAGTGCAGAAGCATTTACGTTGCAACGGATACAGTAATGGTATCTTCATGTTGGAATAAGCATAGCCGTACATGCACATGGAGGCATTTACACACTGTAATGTGGAGAATAAATTCATCTTTAATAGATGTGACAGGAGTGGAGATGATTGAGCTAAATCAGTATGAAAGTCACCGCTGAGGATTAGACAGGAGTTGTTCTCGTTTCCGACTGCCGGCCCCGCTTCTGTGTGCAATTACACCGCCACACTACACTTTCAACATGCGTGCACACAACACGATTATATGGCAGCAAGGTACTTTTTTTTTCTTCTACCCCGAGACGAGTGCGCCTAATCCGTCCTAATTCAGTTTTAGTTACAGTGCAGCGGCAGGAGGACATTTCCATCGCTCCTCGGGCACTCTTGGTCCGGTTGATATTCCCAAGCCGCGCAACGGTGTCTCTGTTTCATATCCTGAATCCCGTCACCGAGTGTCGTAAAGGACAGCAAATATTGATCCTTCTTCTGTGGTGCATGTGCATGCGCTCACATCTCAAACGGGTCTTTGTTTATGATAAGGTAGCATCAGTGGAAAAGGTCAACGACATTTTGTCAAAACGGCAACAGATGAGATAATCTTGTACTTCAGGCTGTCTTAAAAGCCCCCAGACAGGACTTATATTGAAACACTATATAAATAGTTATAACTATGATGCCTCGGCCACAGTGTGAAAAACACATTGAATGCTGTGGGAGCAGTTAGACAGTCTTAAACTTAAAAGAGGCTTTCAATACCATTAAACACACTGTGTCTATATCAAAACTTCCCAAATTTTAATTTTCTGATCGTGTTCTCACAATGTTTTGACTCGTACGGAAAAAAAAAGTGCAACGTGTGAGAGTTGTCCCGCGGTAAATGTATGCCGATGATGCTGTCATTCATGTATCTGACAGATTAAACAGCAATGCCGCTGACCAGCTGAGTAATTACATTCTGATATTCTCACACCTAATATAATGCATCACTACTTGGTCATAAGTCATAAACTATAACACATCATATAACCAGACAATGACAATTATTCAAAAAAAATTAGGTGGCACAATTGTCACATTTTCAAAAACTGTTCAGCTTTGAAAGCTTCATAAGCTACTCAATTTAAAGCATTTTCTGTCATCTTCTTTTCATCTATTAAAGGAACAAAATCCTAAAACTGTCAAACAACTGAATTGAAAATGCAACTCAATTATAATTTATTTAATAGCGTTATTAAATGTGTTATTTGTGAATGTATTTTCTTTCAAACTGAAAAAGTCTCCTGTGGTGTTTACAGGTGTTGTAAATAGTTTTCACAATTGTAATGCTACTGAGATGTCCATATCAAATAAACAAAACTAAATGAATCCTTAATTAATTGTTAGGTTGACTTTGTAATTGTAAATTATTATTTTTATTAATTATGTTTTATTAACATTGACGATTAAAGTTAATCACAGAACTTTAATTGAATGGCCTTTCTTTTGCATTTTGTTGATGAAAATTCTGGCATATCCAAATGTTGATTTGTTCAATGCACTTACTTAGTACTTTTATTGGATCACAGTCCCCTTGGGAAATGGTTAGGTACATTAGATTAGATAATCTGTATAATTCTGGTAATTTATTTTTGTTGTTTTCCATAATTTGAGACAGTGGAAGGAGATTTTTAAACAAAAGAGTCCCAAGCTTGGAGCTTTGGGGAAACAATTATATTGACAATTATACTTAACAATTGAAGCAGTGTGATTAACAACAAAAAAAAGTTGAGTAAAATATATTATATAACATCATAATATACACATTTTCTTTCACCCTGTCTGTGTTGTGTCTCTACTTGATTGGGAGAAAACATGGAAATTGATGTCATAAACAGGGAATTAAATGCTTAGGAATAGGTATTGTATATAAATGTCATTATACAGTTACTAGCTGTCCCATTCCAGGTATATACTGTTACTGCTATTCCCATTGATTTGTTCTCAGCTTCTGTGAAACATACTGACAGAAACACACCCTTCCCTCCAGGTGACCAGTGGAGCTGGGCTGAGGAAAGGGAAAGTGCCTTTTAGCAAGGCAGCAGGCGTAACCTGATGAGAAGAAAGTCAGGGCTCTCTGAAACATATCCTCCGCACAACCCTGCTCAGAAAATGTTTCTGCAAACTCTTGTTTGCAACCGTCCAGACTAACGTACACCAGATAGATTTGTTTTAAATTGGACCGACAGCCCATTAACACCTTCTCCTCGTAGAGGATTATGTTTGCCTGGCATATAGCGTTCTGCATTTCTCTCACAATGTACTTCACATCACCATTCTTCCAGAGAACAATCTGAATGAACAACCCCAAAGGAACACAGTAGAAACTAGAAATAGTGATCACCCATACTCCAATAAGGTATACGTAATGGTTTGGGGGCAAAGGATGGACAGGATGGAAAGGATAGACAGGATAGCTAGAACAAAATGTGAATGTCAAAAATGACGAAAAAGTCATCAAGATCAAAAAATATAGTACGCCTGTAATGTAGATCAGTACTCTAACCCAGAGTGGGCGAAACCACACTTTATTTTGAGAGACACTGTTGATCATCCTCACAGCCTTTCGGTACTTCTCGTGGTCCTGAATGATCAGATGCAGTTGGTCCGGCACCTCCATGTCACTGAACTGACCACAGTCCCATTTGTTGAGTCCCTCATCATTGACAGCAATCAAAGGCTGTAGGGCCTTCCCATTGTAGATAGAAGGAGGCTGGAAGGGCACCACAGTGGACCCTCTCAGCTGTTGGTTGGGGGTGCACAGCACCTTGAGCAGCTTGTCCTTGAAGTCTGGATCGTTGGCCTCCAGGTAGGTGAGGTGGCAGAGGTGAAGAGGAACAGAGACTCCTGGCTCCAGCAGCACCGGGACAATGGGCTTCCTCTCCAGGCAGTCTCTGAACAAAGACATGTTGGCCTCCAGGAGACACCAGCGGCTCCTCACAAACTCCAGGCTGAGAACCAGCAGGACCTTCTGGCTCTCCTGGATGCAGTCGGACATGTTTTCCAACACGGTGCGGCCCGGAGTGAAGTCACGTTCATGGTAGCAGACCTGCAAGCCGCAGGACTCCAGCTGGCCGATGAGGGAGTGGGTCCACTGGTAGTCGGTGCTGCTATAGCTAATGAAGACATGGTAACACTCACCATCTTCCAGTGTGGGAAGATCAATAATAGAGGGACACGGTGGGTCAGCAGGCTGTGACTGAATGTCTGCAGTCTGCAGTTCATTGGCTCCATCATCTATGAACAAACTAAAGTGAGATGAAAATATGATTTAGAAATGTAGCAGAATGTACACAAGGAGGAGGAGGACAAAGAAATGTAGGTAATTGTAAGTCAACACTGCTGGTCTATCAGCATGCTTCTTTGGAAAGAAGATATTATAGGTTTGCAATCACCCTAAAGCTGCTTATAAAAGAATGTTATTCTCAACAGAAGCAAATCCGAAAGTAAAACATAGAAAAAGTTTCCTTTTCTCACAGGTGGTTTGGACACAAAAATACACTAAAAAACTTAAACCAATGTATGGACTGCAAACAAAAACAATCCCACTCAATCATCACGTATGACCCTCAAAAGGGGTGTGGTGGTGTCTGTATCTAGAGGCCCCGCCCTCTGCCTGTATTTTCATCTTGTTTCTGTGTGGCATTAAATAGCATCTGGACTGCGGGTGGGGGTTTGGCGATGTAGCAATCCTCTTTGTGTTCCTCTTTGTGTCGGTCAATGTGTTTACCTGCACAGTCGCTCTGCTGCATGGTGCTTTATGGGACCGTCGGTGACCGAGCGGAGACTCAGGCCCAGAGAGAGTAGACAGGCCACACACAGCAGGGTAGAGGGGGCCTACTGTTGATAATCTGGTACCTTCTAACCAGTTTGTGACAAAGTGCGGATGTCTGTACTCTATCAGAAAATAGCGTTTTACCCCGGGTCCCTAGCTCTCTCCCGCTTGTTGAGCTGGAGAGCAAGAGTGACGTTAGACAGCTGTGTTTACGACCAGCAACCGACCACTGGACTAAATATTATACCCATTTTAATTCCATGTAAAACCGCGCATCATTATAGTTCCTTCCTTCTGATCTTCAGGAGTACATTTATATATTGTTCAGTTCCTACATTCAACTTACAAATACAGACTATTCCCAAACGCAGCGTTTCTCAAAGTCATCCTAATACTTCCACATATAAAACGAGTTTCGGTTCGTGGCAAACACGAGGTCTGTTACTGAAATGATGATTTTGAGTGAATCGTTGTCTTTCCGACCGTCTTCCTGTTTGTTCTTTGCATCTCTCGAGAACCGCTCATCCAATCTACTTCACATGTGGCGGGAGTGTTGCTGAGGACCCAAGGGAGGGCTTCGTTGAGTTTTTAGTAATTTGGACACGCGGCATGTTCAATATCAACCTATAAACTGTCAGCTGCGGGAGCAGAGCTTAAGCGCTCTGCAAACGTCTGCAGCTGGCAGATAGCGGCTGCATATCCGTGATCGCAGTTCACTTTTGCTGCTGGATGAAGACTGCGAACGCTGGATTCTGGATAACATTACAATTGAACTTTTCTTCACTTCCTTAGAGTCTAGGAGCAAGAGCGGAAAGCCCACAGGAACAGCGCCACCCTCCCATTGCAAGTCAAACAGTTTGTTTTGGCCGCCTCTAATTTAAAACACTCATAACGTGATTCAAATGTACTTATCTTGTGTTGAAGATCGAGCTTTTAATTCCAAAATGATGCTGGATAGTTTAATGAATAATAATACATCATATTTTAACACCTCTCAAGTCAAGTAAATGTACTACATTGTTTTCCTCTACTACACCTCAGTACGCCTGTCAAATGAAGCAAAACATTTCAGCTGATTTTACGTATAACAATATACAATGTGACATCACTCACTGCAGAATAACATGTATTTAAGGAACTCTGTGCCACTCCAAATATACAGTAAGTAACTTAATTGTGTCTAAAGTAATAATCAAATGAGCTTACGTTCACAGTTACTGAGAGTTATAAAGCCATACTTTGTAAAAAACAAAACAAACATTCTAAGTGGACATAACAGACTAAAATGCTCATCTGTGAAATAATTCATCTTAGTGCTTGATATAATTACAAAACTCATCACACAAAGGACAACACACAGTGCACAGAAATGTACATTCATACCTGCTCATGATACAGTAAATTCCAGCGAATATAATAAAGAGGGATCGCACAGTGTGGATGACCGAGAACTGAAAGTGAACTCAGGAAGACAAAGGGTGCCAAGCATTCTCACTGTTCTGCTTTCAGGTTCGTTAACGTGACAGCCTCCGTCCTGATGTCTGAGGGGCTTCTAACATGAATTAAGTCACTGTGCCTTTAATGGCTCTCGGTCCGGACATTACATGTCGACTGGGTGAGCTGTTATCTACAGTAAAGACACAAATGTAGACGTTGCTATTCCCATTGATTTGTTCTCAGTTGCTGTGAAACATACTGACAGAAACACACCCTTCCCTCCAGGTGACCAGTGGAGCTGGGCTGAGGAAAGGGGAAGTGCCTTTTAGCAAGGCAGCAGGTGTAACCTGATGAGAAGAAAGTCAGGGCTCTCTGAAACATATCCTCCGCACAACCCTGCTCAGAAAATGTTTCTACAAACTCTTGTTTGCAACCGTCCAGACTAACGTACACCAGATAGATTTTTGAATTGGAACAACTCCACATTAACACCTTCTCCTCAGAGAGGAATATGTTGGCCTGGCCTACAGCTCTCTGCATTTCCTTCACAATGTACTTCAATTGATCTTTTTTCCAAAGACTAATCTCAATAATCAAACCCAATGAACAACAGAGGAGACAAATGATAGTGACCCCTTTAAGATTTGGGTTCACGTCATTCAATGAAGGAAGTGTCGCCCAAACTATCGCAAATGAGGATAGACATAACATAAATGACATCCATATTATAGTGATAACAACCATCAGTAGTCTAACCCAGGCAGGGAGCATTTTATTTTGAGAGACACTGTTGATCATCCTCACAGCCTTTCGGTACTTCTCGTGGTCCTGAATGATCAGACGCAGTTGGTCCGGCACCTCCATGTCACTGAACTGACCACAGTCCCATTTGTTGAGTCCCTCATCATTGACAGCAATCAAAGGCTGTAGGGCCTTCCCATTGTAGATAGAAGGAGGCTGAAAGGGCACCACAGTGGACCCTCTCAGCTGTTGGTTGGGGGTGCACAGCACCTTGAGCAGCTTGTCCTTGAAGTCTGGATCGTTGGCCTCCAGGTAGGTGAGGTGGCAGAGGTGAAGAGGAACAGAGACTCCTGGCTCCAGCAGCACCGGGACAATGGGCTTCCTCTCCAGGCAGTCTCTGAACAAAGACATATTGGCCTCCAGGAGACACCAGCGGCTCCTCACAAACTCCTGGCTGAGAACCAGCAGGACCTTCTGGCTCTCCTGGATGCAGTCGGACATGTTTTCCAACACGGTGCGGCCCGGAGTGAAGTCACGTTCATGGTAGCAGACCTGCAAGCCGCAGGACTCCAGCTGGCCGATGAGGGAGTGGGTCCACTGGTAGTCGGTGCTGCTGTAGCTAATGAAGACATGGTAACACTCACCATCTCCCAGTGTGGGAAGATCATTAATAGAGGGACACGGTGGGTCAGCAGGCTGTGACTCAATGTCTGCAGTCTCAGGAGAATACATTAGCTCCATCATCTAAAGAGAAGACAATGATAAGAATCTCCCAATAATTATGTATGTCCTATAGGATACTCTTTACCATTATTGTAAGTGTATAAATCCCACAGTGCTTTAGCAGGTGTGGTTATTAATGAGATATTTATGACCCAAGATTATAGACGAGCAATTGAATTTAAGATCATCACAGGGGCTGTAAAATCCATTTCTATACTGTTTAGCATCATAGTATTTGTCAGAGAGGTGATTATCTAACGTAAAAGTGAATTTTACTTTTTTGCTTTACTTCATTTCATTATGTATTTCATGGCTGCAAAAGCACGAGAAATAATTACGTCTTTTTTTGTCTTCGAATATGCAGAAATATTCGAAATATTTGCATCTCAGAATTGCATCAGGTAAACACAAACAAAACTAATGCAGTCAAAGAATGTCCTGGGATAAATCACGTATAAAAGTTCAGTTTTGTTTTACCATATTGTCACGCTTGCTTCCGCCATTGTTTTTATTACACTATTTCTGCCTCTCTGTCCCTGTCTCCAACGTCTGACTTCACCCAGGCCCCGGCATCCCAGTCACCTGACCTCTGCTCACTTGTTCCTCATTCTCACAGTATTTATACCGGCCCATTTCCATATTTTTCAACCATCTTGACTACTTCTCATTTGACATCCCGTCTTGGTTTGTAAGGCTTTGTCTCATTTGACTATTTCAGTCACGAAACTGATCCGGCCCTAATCGACCCACATCAAGACACTTATATCAGTAATGGTAGATCAAATAGAGCAAAAACATCCCAATTGAACTCATATATCTGAACCAATACCCATTTAAAACAGTTGAATATTACAATTCAGATATTGTTAAAATGTTATCAATCTTTTCCCCTTCAGTTGAATTCGGACAAATCAATATTAATTGCACTATAAAAAATAGATGTAATCTCATACCTGCAGTTAATAAACTTGTAAAGCAGTGCAGCACTGGGTCACCAACAGTAATATAAGGAAGTTGACTGGAAAAACACTGCTCCGTTGAGAGTTTTATTAAAGACATACCACTTACTTGTATTGCCTTGTACCAATGGCTTTATAATGGCACAGTGACTGTACCTTTAATGAAAAAGACTAACAGATGACATCACCTTAACCTTATACACTTTAACCTGTCCACCTGGTTGGCTAAGGTCCAACCAGGCAGATGTTGTGTTTATAAGCAGAATGTACACAAGGAGGAGGAGGACAAAGAAATGTAGGTAATTGTAAGTCAACACTGCTGGTCTATCAGCTTGCTTCTTTGGAAAGAAGATATTATAGGTTTGCAATCACCCTAAAGCTGCTTATAAAAGAATGTTATTGTCAACAGAAGCAAATCCGAAAGTAAAACATAGAAAAAGTTTCCTTTTCTCACAGGTGGTTTGGACACAAAAATACACTAAAAAACGTAAACCAATGTATGGACTGCAAACAAAAACAATCCCACTCAATCATCACGTATGACCCTCAAAAGGGGTGTGGTGGTGTCTGTATCTAGAGGCCCCGCCCTCTGCCTGTATTTTCATCTTGTTTCTGTGTGGCATTAAATAGCATCTGGACTGCGGGTGGGGGTTTGGCGATGTAGCAATCCTCTTTGTGTTCCTCTTTGTGTTCCTCTTTGTGTCGGTCAATGTGTTTACCTGCACAGTCGCTCTGCTGCGTGGTGCTTTATGGGACCGTCGGTGACCGAGCGGAGACTCAGGCCCAGAGAGAGTAGACAGGCCACACACAGCAGGGTAGAGGGGGCCTACTGTTGATAATCTGGTACCTTCTAAACTGTTTGTGACAAAGTACGGATGTTTGTACTCTATTTTTAGAACGTTGCCGCTGTGAAACAATCAGAAAATAGCGTTTTACCCCGGGTCCCTAGCTCTCTCCCGCTTGTTGAGCTGGAAAACAAGAGTGAAGTTAGACAGCTGTGTTTACGACCAGAAACCGACCACGGGACTAAATATTATACCCATTTTAATTCCATGTAAAACCACGCATCAGTATAGTTCCTTCCATCTGATCTTCAGGAGTACATTTATATATTGTTTAGTTCCTACATTCAACTTACAAATACAGACAATTTCCAAACGCAGCGTTTCTCAAAGTCATCCTAATACTTCCACATATAAAACGAGTCTTACGCACTTAGCATCAATAACCCTGGTTATTTAGCTCCTTACATGCATGCAAGTGCAACTTTGACTACTTAAAATCTCAGCCACTCACTCACTTCTGTTCAGATTATGCCAGAAGTTTAAATTTATAGGTTTAAATGTATAGGTTTATTTTACAGGTGATGCAAAGTATGTAGATGAAGCCATTAAATGATTTATTTAAGCGTGATTAGATTGCTTCAGGTAATTCCAGTTTTTTTGTTGTCGTAAAAATGACCCTTAAGGAGCACTGAGATTTCGTCTGGGCTTGTTATTGTTGACTTAATGCTCATGGGACAATGTTTCTGTGGTTTACGAAGTGAACTGGGCTTGTTAAATGGCTGCACATTGACCAAAAACAGCTGTAGACTTCTAGAGGAAAGCCCAAACATATTTAATATGAAAAAGGCCTGTCTGTTTCAACGACCTAAGGCCCTTTTAATATCTTTGAGATATTGAAAACCGAGGGGAATTTCATTCATCAAGACCACCTGCCTCTCCCAGCTGACATTAAAGAACAATTTAGAGCACAGCAAATCAAACTGTGCCATCTCCCCGCTGACATGTGTTCACAAATTAAGTTCTCAAGATCATTACACAAAGACACAAACAGAAAATATGAAAGCGCTTGGCCTCGGGGACGTTTTTTTTTTTTCCTTCCCCTACTTCCTCTTCAGCGAGTGTTTTCATGCGGACTGGTGACCACTTCTAATCTTTTGGTGACGTAACCAAACAAGGGCCTTAAGGCAACAAGGGAAAGCTGCTCTAACGATGTAATGTAGCCGTAATGGGGACCAACATTTGCTGCTCTCTGACGCGCTCAGGCTGGAGGAGCCCTGATGCTCAACACTTTAACACCCTTCACTCAACCCAAGCTCATAAAAGGTCACAAAATGAAAGTCACTTCATTTATTGTGTACACCAGCCACACAGGGATTCCTTTTTTGGGGGGTCATACATTATGACAACCTGCGGTCAGACTGGAAAATATTTGAACATCAGACACAATTTATGCATATATGGAAAGGAGAGTCTGGAGGGGATCGTTATTAGATAATGTACTGCTTTAAAGATGAGTTATAAGCCATTAAGCGCACATCTTTGGAGTTTGCAAGTCTGAACAATCCCTCCAGTGTGATTATTTGTGTATTTAACTATAAAGCATTAGCAAGCCATGTATTAACTGTGACTAAAGCCATTGGATACTTCTCATAAACCATGGAAAAGAAACAAAATTGTGCTCTGTAAAAAGCAGCTCTGCAAATACGTTATATTTGAAGCATTAAGATGCAGCGGAGTAATGTCGACATGAGCAGAGAATGAAGTGCCTTTTAGTGCATGTGAGCGTGCCTTTTAGTGCATGTGAGCGTGCCCCTTCAGGTAAACACTGTTTGCTTTTGTCTGCTGTTTGCACAGTTAGCTGTCGCCATGTTGAGAGCCTTATGGAGCAATAAAAAGCAATAAACATGCGCAGATCTTTTTTATTTAGCCACTTTAACAAACTCAAGAAATGGGTTCTTCCCACAAGACAGTTCATAGTGGATCAAGTATCAAGGTTCTACATGAATACCATCTCAGTTTACATATCGAGTAAAAATTAACCGACAATCTGCGGCAAACATTTCCACAGAAACAATATTTTTATAAACAATATAATCCCAGCTCCCACAGTGCAAACAAACATTTTTCACGCAGTTCTTTTTTACTTTGACTGTGACAAAGACATTGAAGCTTTTTATTAGCTGTGCCAGATCTAGGATATGTATGGGTGATGACAAGAGTGGAAGATCATGCGTCTCTGTGTCTCCAGGTTTGAAACATGTAGTTTGTCCCAGCTTCCTTTTGTCACCATCATCTACCTGCTGAACATACATTTGCAGTCATGGCAGCTTTGGTCTTTTTCTTTTCTTTTTTTTTTTACGAACTGAGACTTCATCAATAATCTTCTCATGCCTTGGCAGACACTTGTGACCTGGCCAGCCTGTCTTCATGATTAATAGAATAATATCACGATCACTTGGGTGTGTGTCTGTTTGTTCGAACGTGGTCCAAGTGGATTTCTGCTATATGCACACGCATGCATGACTGAGCATTGCAAAAACAAATGAAACAATAATCTGTTTGCACATTTATAATGCTTGTGTCGTTTGTGTCAGTCCATCGCCGGTCTGTCCATTTTGGTCCAGGCCGAAACATCCATTGCCATGACATTTGTGTTCTCATTACCACCGTGAGCGTTAGCATTGAGCTAAAAGCATTGCTGTGCCTCAGAACAGCCTTAGAGAGCCACATGACCATATAATCTTAGTCCCTTTTCAGACTACTATTTAAAAGGTAAAAACAATGACAATATTCCCATTAATAGAGTTTACTGGACCCCTACGGTCATGGGTGCAGACTGCAGACGCTGCTAATCCAGCTAATCCATCATAGCTTCACTCAGATGAGCCAGAAAGCCAGGAGCACCTGGCCCTTCTTCTTTCTGGTTACAGAGTGTCTGAGACTGGCCATGGTTTAAAGCCTTTATTAATTACACGGCTATAATAATTGCCCAGTGCGTTCCACTTGTTTTTCCAGTGATAAATGTAGTTGAAGTGATAGGACTTTCGTTCAATATGCAGCTAAACAGATTACAAGAGGTTTGATCCACTTGCGTCATCAGAAAGGAGCTTTGTGTGTACATATGATGATAAGACTGCAATATCGTATCAAATCCCTTGACAAACACAATATATAATTACAGCTAATATTTAGCTGCCTCAATGCATAAACACTTGGCCCAGATTGTAGCGTTCATGATCGTATTATTATTGATTTTAAAGGTAATATAAAAAAGGCCCAGGGAGTCGGAGGAGCACTGTGTTCTATCTATACAGTATACAATGAGCTGGTGTTTTCCTTTTTTTCAAGTGGATGAAGTCGGAAATCTGGGAGCAACAAAGGAAAAAAGTCACCTCACAGATTAGGATCTTCGGAAGAAGGTGTTGCAGGTCCTAAAACAGGAGGGGAAGAACCACAGGAAATATTCACTGATGCAGATTACCTCATTCTAATAAGTTTCAACTGCAAAGTTAATGCACGGACAAACTTTACATTAGATTTCATCCTGACTTGAAGAAAAGAACACCTCATTTTTTGAATCACATCACACGTCTGTGTGATCGGCCCCTTAAACAAAAATACACACATTCATTGCCTTGAATCAGTAAACTTTCAGTACATAATCTGATTGACTGGTGTATCATATTGATAAGTATACCAAGTTTGATCTGTGATGTAATAGCGGTAGCAAGACATGACACTATGAAAGCTAATGAACACTTCTGCTGGTTATTATTATTATTCAGTGTTCCCATTTTGTGCATTGGCGTGTATCCTGTGCAAATGCATTTGGCCAATCTGTGTTGACACTGGGAATACACAGACAGACGAGGGCATTATTTACCCAGTTTCAAAAATAGGTCTTCTCAAGGTGCCGCAGACAAGGACCACGGCACAGACACGTCTCCAAAGAATTCATGACATCATGTCTCATGGCACAAATACATGTGTCTTCTCTGTACCATGATGTTAGAGGGGAAAGAAGGAATAATTATATACATTTTATTTAAACACCATAACAATAATGATGGATGAGTGTGGATGATTTCACTTTGCTTTTAATTAATGCGACTGTAATATTAAGAAACAAAACCTTTAGCACCATTTCCACTGCCTCTACCACCACCTCTGTAATTCCAACCGTGAAATTCTGATAATTGTATGTTGGATATCACGTCAAATGCAAAATCCAGTTCATACAATTAGTCACAAAGCCACAGTTCATGGTTGGGAAATATTACGTTCACATGCAGAGTAAAAAAAATTAAAAACAAGCACTCCATTGATTCATCATTGCGGTCCTCATAACACTGACCAGTGGCTAATGGAGCCTTTTCTCATACAATAGAAGAATATCCTTCAGACGAGCATCACTCCAGACTGTACAGCAGGAACCTGCACAGCTTTATTCATTTTCTCTGTTGCTGCAACTATCAAGCTTCCAATGTACTTCACATGTCAAGTTTAATAAAAAAAGTAACACAATCAAACAATACCTCAGATATTCATAAATACATCCGCCAGCATCATTTTATTGCTTTATGTGCCTTTTTTTTCTCTCTTTTCAGTTACGTGTCTATCCTGAGGAACCGATAATATAAGGGAATGTATTCCGACTTTTTGATCCTCCATATTTGTGTCTCTCACAATAGTGCATTTTCAAGTCCAATTTATTATAAACAGAGATTTCAGATTGTATCATTAAGGTAGAAATTAAATGATGACACACTATTCATCTGCTTTATGTCAAGTAGCTCACCACTTTAACACAAATGGAAGAAAACCCATTCTCAAACATGCTAAATATGACTGTAAGAATAACAACTCATCTGTCCAGGTTGCAGTTTAAAAATACTGACAATAAATTTAAAAAAATGTAATACATGACAGCATCCATCTGGTGTGTTTACATGTATTGGCATCTCGTGACAGGTGCTCAATTGAAGTGTTTGTTTGAGGAGTATTTATCTGTGCGCACCTATGCATGTGTCAAGACCCACCACCCTCTAACATTTCAGATATGTAAACTTCAACAGGGTGACCTCAATGTTTACAGGATGCATCGTGCGTTTAAATATGTTTACGAGTTAAAAGGCAACACGGTGTGTGAGCGATATGGGATTTGGGATGTTGTGCAGATCTCTGGGGACCCTTAAATGCCTGATGGTAGAATGCTGGGATTTTCATTGCTAAGGAAATGTGACCCCCACAACATCTGCTCCATCCTATCGGGTCTGCCCAGTGCAAGAAATATCATGAATGTCCCACACACATTAATTCATCCGGGCTCTTGGCTCTTGGGGTCAAAAACATAAAAGGCACTGTTAAATCACATGGGAAAAAAAAAATGTTTCGCATCCGAGACTTGAGGGACAAAAGCAAAGCTCGATGCAATCCTCTAGGGATTGGCACGAAAAGAAAACAAACACTTGTTTTTCTGTGTATGGAAACATCGTTTTCAATTAAATTCCTAGAAATCATAATCTTAGACTAGCATACACATAGTCGGGCCCGCTTTGGAATTGCTTGATATCAAAGGTTACCGTGAAGCCCGTTCTGCCGGCCAACTCACATGGAACAAATTAATGTGTGAATGTAGAAAATGTACAGCAGTCGTGTTTAGGCTCTCCATACAAGGAAAAAGCACAGCAGAGAGAGTGTGTGTGTGTGTGTGTGTGTTGGGGGGATGATAGACTTTCCTCGAAGGAGGGGGGGGAAGATTGATTTAGTGGCTGCAAGTGACAGCACAGCTTTCAGGTGAGCAATATTCAGCAAAGGAATACTGACGTCTTAAGTACACAGACATGGTTCAAAGGCTGTGTGGGATATGCTCTATTTGGCATGATTTAGGTATAGAACAGAGTCTCCATCGACCGGAGCAGGCGCTCCACAACAAAGCTGCTGTGTCTCCTTACTAAGGTGTTGTATTGTTGTTTTTGTTGTTGTTGATTTTAGCCTAATCCTACTTGTTTAGTGCCACACATCTTTCTGTGTGTGTCTTTCAGTTACAATCTCTATTCGTCAAACAGGTAGTTTAGCATTTTGCAGCCCGTGTTCATGGTTTTTAAACTGGAAACTAACACACGTTTTTTCCAGGTAGCGTGTCACAGCGTTAAATAAACATATAATAATTAGTTTAGCATTATCTTTGGAGCATGAGGGAGGATAAATGTCGTCAATTTGAATTTCGACTTCCAAGAATTTCCATGTGATTTTGGTATTACGCTGACACCAACCTATATTACCTTTTTAATTATTCTCAGGTTATTACCCCATTAATGCCACCAATTCTTTCCCCAAACATTGCACCATTATGACCATTTAATTGTTAGCAGGTTGCAATATTGTTACCAAATGACCCATTATTACCCATTATATTTGTTAATTTTAACTTAAAGCAGAGACGTTTCGTTACATATTGTGAAATGCTGCAATTTCATCTATTAAAGAAATATCAAAAGCTCCCAGATGGCCTTGTGTAGGCTTCAACCGACGGGGGAAGAGATCCAAACCGAAGACCAGTAATTAAATCATTGAGACCTCTTCTTTGTTTTATTCATTTACTGCACTTACTTGCCTTGGGTTACGTAAATACTAAACAGTCGTCCGAGCCAAATGTTGACAAAGAACATATAATAATTTAAAATCAATTTATTGTTCAGGTCGTTGACATCCTTTAAACAGTCCATCCAGGCAACATCAGAGCTGCATTTCATCTCAAGGAAACTTGACGTTTTTGTTTCTGACAAGTCTTCCTTGATGTGAAGCCAAAGAAATATCATGCGTCACTGACAAGCATCTCTCCAACATGTTTCTGTAAAGCACATGCAGCTGTAGAAATGTGCAGCTGTACACTTCCCACCATAAAGCCCTTAGTGTATTTTACACACAAGAA